>NC_057814.1:465568890-465868890 GCF_018294505.1 Triticum aestivum | reverse complement strand
GAATCATGCTCTAGTTGATGAAATATCAAGGGCAATACCTCACGAAGTGCATCTGCATATGAACTCATATCTGTCAAGATGACAAGAACGTGCTTCCCACATTCATATGCCAAATATTCTGCTGTTGTTAGCGCAATACGAGGGGTGATGATACGTTCGATCGTGGGGTCATTTGCCTAAAAGACAAACAAGAGCAGAATGTTAAATTATGTTTTGTTTGACATTGACTGAGTCAAATCTTGTTTAGGAGACAAGTAAACATTATCAAATATAAATTATAGCTATATATGCAGTAACAATTTTTGACTTGCGGTAGGAAAAAGTCTGGTTAACAGGTAGAATGTTAATACCAAGTTCAGGAAAAGGGTGACCCTCTCCATTGAACCATTCTCTTCAAAATCACGTTTGAAGAATTGGGCTGTCTCCATGTTCACTCCCATAGCAGCAAACACAATAGCAAAATTGTCATCTTCACCACCACCCTGGTACATCAAAGAAATCAGATCAATCAACAAGCAATGATTTGGCCACGGTTGAAAAAATGGTCTCTTTCAAAGAGAAGGCTACCTCTGCATGCTTTCCTTTCTCTAGCCTCTTGACAAGACCAGCCTGACGACAAATCTGAGCAGCGATTTCATTATGAGGAAGACCAGCAGCAGAAAAGAGAGGAATCTTTTGCCCTCGAGCAATGGAGTTCATGACATCAATTGTAGATATCCCTGTTTGAATCATCTCCTCTGGGTAGGTTCTCTCACTTGGGTTAATAGAACTCCCTGAAATGAGTAACAATACATAACTATCGGAAGTATAAAAATGATTACAGTTTAACACCATTCATAGTTCTAATTTTGTCCTATAAAGAACAATGAACATACAATAAACCATGAATCTCTTAAATAACAGTGTCCTTGAACTGAGAAAGCACTTACCGGAGATATCCAAGTAGGCCTCAGGCAATATCGGGGGGCCATTATCAATAGGTTTTCCAGAACCGTTAAAAATACGTCCAAGCATATCAAGCGAGACAGGAGTTTTCAGGACCTGTCACAGAAGGAGGATACCATAAGCAACAAAAAGTGGCAGCTTGTCATATTCATATACAAACAAGAAGGCAGACAATATTATTTTAAATTTCATTCTCATAGTTCAATGTGGGTTTGTCCGCATGATCCCATTCCAGTGGTATGCAGTTGTGATCCTCCTTACTCAAGGATAAGCATGACTTAGCATTTTCAAGAATGAATATCCTCATCATCAGTTCATCATACGAACAGTGGCCAACCAAAAGCTTCCTTTTAGAGAGCATTTAAACAGTAAAAAAAACAAGAAGAGAGTTGTGGATAATGGGCATGTACCTCGCCTGTGAACTGAACAGTTGTGTATTTGTTGTCTATTCCTGAAGTACCTTCAAAGACCTGTATAATCAAGCTGTTCAGATAAACATAGATAACGACAGTCTAAAGTTTAATCGAAAATGAAATTAAACCAAACATATTACTAAAGCAAATAAGAATATAAAATGGTATTACTTCAGACTAGACTGAACATTTTTTTCGTCACAACAATGCAGAAGAGAAAATATTAATTAACCTGCACAACAGCCTTTTCACCATCAACTTCCAGAACTTGACCACGCCGGGTGGTGCCATCTCCCAATCGGATGTTTACAATCTCCTGGTATTTTGGGCCCTATAGACCATAATGACAATAATGAAATAGTAAGAAAAAGGAACTACTAGAATAATCTGGTAAAAAGTGTGGGAATATGCTAACAGATGCACAAATTAGAAAAACATACACACCTTTACTTTGTCCAAGATAACCAGAGGTCCTGCCACACCAGAAACTGTCCTGTACTCTGCATAAGTAAATGTTTAGTAAGCACCGTCTTTGTTCGGTTGTATGAAAAGAATGTAGCAGCAGTACTAGTGTGTGCACTTTGACCCTATGCCGTTGACAACAATGAATTGTACTTAGTGGAATGCACTTTTTGCTATGAATGAAGCTTCCAAAAAGGTTAACATTAGAACGTTAAGCTAAAAGAATTCGCATAGTGCAAGACCTGAAGGAACATACTGTCGCACAGTTAAAAAATAAACTGCAAAGCTACAAAAAGCAAACTCCATCTACAATTTGATTAGATCCCTCTCTATTGGGACACTACGGATTTCCAGCAAAAGCTCTGTTATATCAAATGGTCCCTTATCTTGTAGCCTAAGCTCATTACATATATCGAAGTCAGCATCTCAAACTTCCTATCCAAAGCTGGCGCGACAATGCAAGTGCTGACGGGCTGCAATGGCAGTTACCCGGAGACAACAGGCAATGGCGCAACACAACCACTGATGGGCACACAAAGCTAAAGTATAAGGAGACACTAAACGAGACGTGTTCAATTACTCACCTATGCCGATCTCCAGGGTTCCCTCCTCCATGTCGGCGCCCTCCTTCACCAGACCCATGCTGAACCCAACGAAGAGCAACCTGCGGAGAGCATCACGAAGCGCGCCATCAGAATCAAACCGATCCGCGTTTCTCCAGACAACGCAGATCACCCCGATCCCAGCGACAAAACAAATACAGGAAGCTGTCTGCCAATCGCTCCCGCAGCTCCAAATTCAGGCGCGACAACCGAGACTCGGGGCCTCCGCCAGGCCCCTAGACCCAGATCTAGGCATTGGGGGCAGATCTCGATCTCGATCTCGGATTCGACACCCGTAACAGCGTGGCGGGACGAACCTAGCTAGTCTCCCCGCGCGCGGTGGGGGGCGATTGGCCGCCCGCGGCGCGAGGCGAGGCGAGGCGAGCGAGCTTCGGCACGGGACAGGGGGGGGGGGGGGGGTCGAGAGCAGGGGAGGGGGCGTACCTGGGGTCGGGATCGGTGGGAGACGGCGAGAAGAGGGAGGTGGAGGTGGTGCTGGTGGATCGTGTGGGCGACGACGCAGCTGGGAGAAGAAGAGGAGGAGAGAGGAGGAGCAGACGGGAAATTAATGCAGGGAAACCCAATCGTTGAGGCAGGGGATACCGCTTTTGCGTGTCAGCCCCTGCAGGAATACCGAATTTCCAAATACGCCCCGTGACAGGATCAGACATGAATCAGCCCAGCCCGCGTCTAAAATTTTACACTTCAAGAAAGAATACTGTATTCCTGTGTGGCCGTTTTTTCACTGTGGATTCTAATCTGGACTCAAGAATAGGAGGATGAGAAAATTACATTTTCTTTTGCGGGGATTTTCTTTTGAGTTTGCAACAATGCGGTGGTCGAACGATGGGAATTAAACTTGTGCATCTATATCTATATCTATATCTATACTACTATTAAAATGGCAAACATAACTCCCTCTAAAGCCATACAACGAAGTGTACACAGGAGTACCGGAGACGTTAGATCAATCAAACTAAATTACATCCAACAATCCATATTACATCCAAAGTCTGCCACACAAACTAACGCTTCAGATTAAATGTTCTGGCAGCCAGACTACCTCGCGCACGTCCTGCCCCTCCGCACATCACGCCGCTAAACGCATCTGAACCCAACAAATTATCCACT
Organism: Triticum aestivum; assembly: GCF_018294505.1. Taxonomy (NCBI): domain Eukaryota; kingdom Viridiplantae; phylum Streptophyta; class Magnoliopsida; order Poales; family Poaceae; genus Triticum; species Triticum aestivum. The sequence goes on along the minus strand of NC_057814.1, from coordinate 465,865,337 downwards.
GCCCCGACTACGCCGATGCCTTCCTTCCCCACCGCTGTGACGCCTCCCAGCCTCTGCCGCCGCCCCACGCGACGGACGCCATCTCTCCCCTATTTCCCTCTTCACCTCCACGGCCACGCCGCGTCGCCGGCCGAGCCCCGCTGCGGTCGCTATGTTCCGCCGCGCCGCCCCTTAGCCCCACACCTAAGCCGCAGCCGAGATGCATCTGAGCGAGAACGAGGGGATCGAGGGCGTGCGGTTCACGGTGACTGGCGGGCAGGGCTTCGTCAGCGCTGCGCTATGCCTGGAGCTGATCCGCCGCGGCGCCCTGCAGGTCTGCTCCCTCGACGACTCGACCTGCGTGAGTGCTCCTCTTGGTCCCAGCAGCTCCTCGACGTCGGCGTCCGCTTCTTCCAAGGTTCTCTCCCGCACTCTCTTTAGCTTAAATTACTGTGGTTCTTTTCTTCTGTCGCGCGTGAGACTTAAATGCAGCGTCTCAGCGAAGAAGGTAATTTGTTTTTCTGTCCAATGCGTTGAAGCTACAATGTACGTGCTTAGAAAATTGTTTAGGGCGGTGTGAGACTTATAATGCCTGCCAACTTAGTGAATTGATAAACCTGGAAGTTTGTGTTTTTCACTTCACTTGAATTTGCACAATTCAGTTATGTGTTCATTGAATGGATTTGACATGACATTTCCTGCAGGCAATGAGGGAAGTAGATGGGCATGGCTGATCTGTTCGTCATGCAGTTATGTGCTATCTTATTCCTTGATGCTGAGTGTGATTCCATGCATGTGCAAGCTATATGTACTCTTAAGCTATTAGTGTTCTCTAACTTATTTCCTACTGTTCCTGTATGGTACCATGTCAGATTTAGAACCCAGCAAAGAAATATGGCAGAAATTTGCATATTAATTTTTCTTGTGCAGGTTTGAGATATAAATGTCATACAGATGCTTCTTTGCCATGAGTGTGTAAACTTGATGAGGCAACATGGTCTTCAAGCACAAGAAATACCCATGGACGTGAGTGCGGGCTGCCGCTCCGCCCTCCACTCCTCTGCTTGACCACCGCCGCCGCCATGTCGAGGCCCTCGCCACCAAGCGGCATGCTTTCCCGTGAGCTAGCTTCTTCAACACCTGTTTCTCTGAATTTCTACAAGCTAAATTAGTACTCCCATGGACGTTGGCCTGTATTGGATTCTTGTACGGTATGATTTGCCCAATCAGCACACCCATGGACAGGGCAAGAAAAATAATTAGAAAGCATGAAAGATGCCAATCAATACTTTCTGTTGGATATATCAATTGTTTTAGCTCTTCCTACACCCAACTGGCACATTCTAAATTCTGAAGGTTTCAGCTGGAATTCCCGTTCCGTTCATACATTCCAATTTGGCGTTTTAGTTCAAAATTAGAAGTTGGAGTCTGTGTATAGTTATTCTCATGTCCATCATATGAACTATGCTTGTGTACTCATGTTGAATTGATGTATGATACTGAGTCTTTGCATTTTCAATCGCCTTTCACTTTCTTCATGATTTGGTGGATGTGCATTTTCACATAATTTTTAACAAACCAATTCATATTTTCGTCGAGCTTAAATCATTTTGTTCTTTTATAATGGTTGGAGATGTGGTTTAGGAGGATCAGCAGCTAATGGCAAACGTGCTAGCAAGCCCCGAGTGCGGTGGCCCGTGCAACATGAAGAAGACCATCCGGACAAAGGGCAGGTACACAAATAGCTAAGAACACAAGGAGACGTGCAGGTTTGCGTTTCTGAGTTATCTCTTTTAGCACTAGCGATTAAATGGTCTGTAGCTGGTCAGGCGTGCTTGCCTAAAATGTACTTTAGTAGTTGCTAGAGCAATGCTAGCTTCTATGTTGTTCTTGCAGCCTCAACTAGCTAATTTTATTTAAAGCAAATGTTGTTCTATCCTTCCAATTACTGTTATTCAGATCTTCTTTTCTTTTTTCTGTTGTCATTCACAGTACAAATGTTATGAGAATTTCAGGAATTTTGTCATATCTTTCTCCCAGGTACCTTAATTTTGTAAGCAAGATCTCAAGAAAGTATATAGGGAGGAGATTGACAAGGTGCATGCAAGATCTCAAGTTCATTGCTGTCTTTTTCTGTATGAACATTTTCTTATTTGGAGTTGCAGCCGATTTATGGTGTACCAACCGACTTGGCTTAGGATGTATTGTAGTTGGTTTGGTTGCATCAACCAACAAGTCTTATTATGTATTGCAGTTGGTTTGGTACCATCAGCCGACTGGCCGGTTGGAAAACAAGCGGGGAAAACATGTACTGTGAGCTCCCCTCGCATTCAGAGTTTGGAGCTTGATGAATAATGATGTGTGAGCTTGTTGATGATCTGCTATTTTTCACAAAATTGGGACATGTCGGATGGTCGATGTGAGGTTCTCAAGTAAAAAAATTCCTCATTTGTCCGTTGTGATAGTCTGATGGAATTTTGTTGATAAGAACCTACAATTTCTTGGGTAAGTTTGGGTTAGGAGTTCCGTGTCTATGCGCCAAGAGAGTATGTTGATAAGAACCTACAGTTTCTTGGGTAAGTTTGGGTTAGGAGTTCCGTATATATGCGCCAAGAAAGTATACAGGAAATCATGATATGCTTTTTTTGCAGTGCCAACACTGAAAATGTAAAGTGTGTTATGCATGACTTTTATATGTGTTTTAGGAATTGGAGGATAGTTCTATAAACAAAATTCCTTATTCTGCACTTCTCTGCTTTGCTTGGCAGGAATTCTTGTTGTAAAGAGCGAAGGCATGGTTTGGTTTGCATGACATTATATCTTCAATTGGCTGGAGATATATAAATGTTGTACTTGATTTTCTCACCTGGCATCTTATCACTTCTGTGAAAGACACTTGATTTTCTCATAGTAATAGTTCTTTATTATTCTTGATACATAAATGGATCTTTATTGAATGGTTCTTGTATGTGTGTATGGAGAATGGTGATTAACCTTTTAAATAATCCATTTTCCAACAAGGTGATTCTAATTTCTGATTAGATTATACTATAACAATATGATTAACAAAAATTCAAACGGTTGTATATTTGACACATACTGCAATGGGCCGAAGCCCACCTGTATATTTTGTTTGAATACTGAAATTCATTTACAGGGGATTATAATCATTTAGGCGCTATGCATTGAGAAAGTGTGCATTTAGATAAGAGATTATATAATTAACGCAAAGATGTGCGATGTTTTTTTCAACAAGAATGTTGATCATGAAGAATGATAATCAAATTATTTGTATGAGTTAAGAAATGCACTTTGTATGAATTTTCAAAAATTTCACGAAATCTATCTACGTGCGTTGCACGTGCACGCTTACTAGTATACATAGATTCACATATATTGAGACACTTTTTTTTTGTATATTGAAACACTTGGTTCATCCGCTCACCACTTTTTCAATAGGTCATTGTCGCCTACTCCTAAATGACATACTACCAATGTACTACCAAAAATGCTCTCTGCATAATGTCATGTTTTCTGAGACAGAGAGGGGCCGGTAAACAATGTCCAAAATTATTTGGATCCACTTCTGGCAATAAAATAAAATTATTAATCTGTTGGTGGACCACGGGATGGGATGATATCATGTCGTCACGGGACCATTTGCTCCCTGCCTTTATTTGGTCTCCAAAGGCCATTACTTCAGATAAGGGTGATACGATCAAGTCTGATATGGTTTGGTTACAGGTTCTTTTTGTAAATGTACCTTAATTCAATTAGACCAAAGAAGAACATAGCTAGCATGTGGCCCTACATGCTTCCCCTCGGGCCAAGGAACAAATTTAGAATCCGTCTTCCCTTGTTTAACCTTGAGCAAACTGTAGAATCCCCTGGTCATGAGGTCTGCTGATATAAAAGCATGTAGTATATTTTTGCGGAAAACTGTTAAATTCCTAGCATGTAGTATATTTTTGCGGAAAACTGTTAAAAATTCCTATAGAAACCGAGAGTTTGTCAAAACTTAGTTTGTGAGGCGTACCTTCGAAGAATATTTCTCAAAAAGTAGTAAATTCTATCAAATGATTTATTATCACGAATACGCAAAGTTTACGTATCTTTTCATTGATAGAAGTAAATAGAACGAGGAGACTCGGTCCTGATCTTTTCATTGATAGTAGTAAATTCTGTCAAATGAATCGACTGTTCTCCGAAAACTTAGGAGCCTCTCGTTAGGCAACTAGGGTTTCGAGGGGAAACGGCGGCGCGCGTCCGATCTCGTCGGCGAGGCGCAATCGGGGCGGCGTCGGGATGAGCTCATCCGGCGCAGGCGCAGGAAAGGAAGGTTCGCTCTCGCCACGATCGGCGAGGGCAAGGCTGGAGGAGGCGATGGGCAAACTCTATCTGACGGAGGAAGAAGCCACGCCATTAGTGATTGACGACGTCGAGGAGGGGGCGCCGACGAAGTGGTCGCTGGCGGGCAAGGTACTGCACCGGCATACACTCCATATCCAGACGATCTCTAATGCCCTTCGGCCTGCCTGGGGTAACCCTAAGGGTTCGAGTTTCAACTCGGTGGGAGAAAACACGTTTGTGGCGGAATTTGCTAACAAGCGCGATCGTGACCGCGTTTGGGATGGCAGCCCGTGGCACATCAGTAAACATGCAGTCATCCTCTCGGAATTTTCCGAGTGTATGCAACCTTCTGAACTTCAGTTCAACAACTTGCAGTTGTGGGCGCGGGTGCTCAACCTGCCGTTCAATCTACGCAATGAAACACGGGGTCAGGCAGTGGCTAGACAGATAGATCCGAATGCACAACATGTCCAGTTTGATCCTGTGGGAGGGTTTTTGAGGACAAGAGTCACCATTGATGTCAGAAAACCTCTACGGAGGTGGATTCTTATTGATTCAGCGGCTCGGAACAGGCGCGATTGGTATGACATTCAATATGAACATGTTCCAAACTTCTGTTTTTCGTGTGGTCGTCTGGGCCACTCGGATTTGGTTTGCCCGACGCCGGGGACGAGGGATGAACATGGCGATCTACCCTTTTCCACCAGTCTCCGCGCTTCGGATGAGAAGAAGAAGGCCTCTTCTGGTGAGAGCTTCGGAACAAATCAGAACAATGCTAAATCAGGAAGAAAGGAAAATCCAGAGTCTAGCTCTACTAAAGATGCCATGCCTGAGGTCACCTCCCCATTGAAAAAGAATTCCACTGGAAGAAACAAAAGGAAGGTTGGATCTCCAAAGAAGGTGTATAGACCGCTGGCATTACCTGCGTCTACCGCACCAGAGCCTGCGGCTGTTACCAATAATGCCATCATACCGGCCGGGTCAGTACAGCCAATCGGGGATGATGCCTCGGACGGTACAGAGGAGGAACGTGCACCGAAGAAGAAAAGAGATACACCTACGACATCTGATAATTCGGCAGGAGCTGCAAGCCAGCCCTGCCGGGAACTATGAGTTGCATCAGCTGGAACTGCCGGGGGCTTGGGAACCTTGAGGCAGTTCGAGAGCTTCGCAAGGTGGTGAAGCAAGAAGGGCCCGTGCTGGTTTTTGTCATGGAGACGAAGATCAGAGCAAGGAGAGTGGAGGATCTGCGGTTCACTTTAGGGTTTACCGGCAGTTTTGCAGTTGATAGTGATGGCCTCAGTGGGGGCATCGGTCTGTTCTGGTCCAACGATGTGCATGTAGAGCTCAAAAACTATAGCGCCAGTCATATTGATGTGATGGTGCGGGAAACATCAGCGGACTTGACAGGATGGCGGTTCACAGGGTTTTACGGAGCTCCAAGAGCAGCGGAACGACACCATAGCTGGCGCTTCCTTCATACCCTACATGGCATTCCCCATGATTCCTGGCTTTGTGTTGGGGACTTCAATGAAACCCTGTATCCTGATGAACACTTTAGTCGCTCCCCTCGGGCGGAGTGGCAGATGAGGGCGTTCCGTGAAGTTAGAGACGAATGCGAGTTCCAAGACCTAGGTTGGTCCGGTGTTGCGTACACATGGGACAACCGTCAGGGAGGGGAAGCAAACGTCAAAGCCAGGGTGGACAGGGCCTTTGCGAACGAGCAATTCAGGCAAAGGTTCGAACACACGCGAGTGCGACATGTGTGTGCGGTGGAGTCGGATCACTGTTTCATTATTACCGAGTTCAGACATCACACAAACACGCATGGTTCGACGGGGGCCAAACATTTCCGGTATGAAAATGTTTGGCAGTCCCATCAGGACTATGATCAGCTCATTGCAGACACGTGGAAGAAACAGGTCAGATCCCCGGGTCTGCAGGGCATCGCCGATTCTCTGGTTGCCCTCCAGCGGCAGCTAGAGCCGTGGGGAGCGCGCGAGTTCGGCAGCTCGTCGAGGTCGGTGCGCAAACTACAGTCACGTCTAGACAAACTGTGACAACGCTCTGTCGGACGAGGGCCCTCGGATGAAGAGAAGGCATCATAAAACAACTCCGAGAAGCTCTTCATTTGGAGGAAATTTGGATGCGGCAACGCTCTCGAGTGCCATGGCTACGAGAAGGCGACCTCAATACGGGTTATTTTCAAGCACAAGCCCGGCAACGGAAGCGAACAAACAGAATTGCGAATCTCAGAAGGGCAGATGGTTCGGTTTGTGCAAGTGAAGAGGAGGTTAAAGATGAAATTAATGCATTCTATCAAGCTTTGTATTTGTCACAGGGTGCAAAGATATGGATGCGTTATTATCGCATGTTCCGTCCCGGGTCACACCGAAGATGAATGAGTCCCTGTGTAAACTTTTCGAACCATCTGAGGTCCAAAGAGCTTTATTTCAAATGGCGCCTTCCAAAGCGCCAGGGGTGGACGGGTTTACGGCAGGCTTTTTCCAGCGCCACTGGAAGTTATTGCAACATGAAGTTACGGAGGCGGTGCTGGCTTTTCTCAATGGAGGTGAACTACCAACGGGGTTCAACGACACTTCCATCACCTTGATCCCTAAGGTACGACACCCCCAAAGCATTTCACAATATCGTCCGATTGCTCTCTGTCCAGTACTTTATAAGGTGGCCGTCAAAGTGATAGCCAACCGACTGAGGAGCTGTATGGATGACATTGTTAGTGTTGGCAATATGCCCTAGAGGCAATAATAAATTGGTTATTATTATATTTCCTTGTTCATGATAAACGTTTATTATCCATGCTAGAATTGTATTGATAGGAAACTCAGATACATGTGTGGATACATAGACAACACCATGTCCCTAGTAAGCCTCTAGGAGACTAGCTCGTTGATCAATAGATGGTTACGGTTTCCTGACCATGGACATTGGATGTCGTTGATAACGGGATCACATCATTAGGAGAATGATGTGATGGACGAGACCCAATCCTAAGCCTAGCACAAGATCGTGTAGTTCGCTTGCTCAGAGCTTTTCTAATGTCAAGTATCATTTCCTTAGACCATGAGATTGTGCAACTCCCGGATACCGTAGGAATGCTTTGGGTGTACCAAACGTCACAACGTAACTGGGTGGCTATAAAGGTACACTACAGGTATCTCCGAAAGTGTCTGTTGGGTTGGCACGAATCGAGACTGGGATTTGTCACTCCGTGTAAACGGAGAGGTATCTCTGGGCCCACTCGGTAGGACATCATCATAATGTGCACAATGTGACCAAGGAGTTGATCACGGGATGATGTGAGTTACGGAACGAGTAAAGAGACTTGTCGGTAATGAGATTGAACAAGGTATAGGGATACCGACGATCGAATCTCGGGCAAGTAACATACCGATAGACAAAGGGAATTGTATACGGGATTGATTGAATCCTCGACATCGTGGTTCATCCGATGAGATCATCGAGGAGCATGTGGGAGCCAACATGGGTATCCAGATCCCGCTGTTGGTTATTGACCGGAGAGTCGTCTCGGTCATGTCTGCGTGTCTCCCGAACCCGTAGGGTCTACACACTTAAGGTTCAGTGACGCTAGGGTTATAGAGATATTAGTATGCGGTAACCCGAAAGTTGTTCGGAGTCCCGGATGAGATCCCGGACGTCACGAGGAGTTCCGGAATGGTCCGGAGGTAAAGATTTATATATGGGAAGTCTTATTTTGGTCGCCGGAAAAGTTTCGCACTTTATCGGTATTGTACCGGGAGTGCCGAAAGGGGTCCGGGGGTCCACCAGCCCCGGGGGGCCACATGGGCTGTAGGGGTGCGCCTTGGCCTATATGGGCCAAGGGCACCAGCCCCAAGAGGCCCATGCACCAAGAGATAAGGAAAAGGGAGAGTCCTAAAAGGGGAAGGCACCTCCGAGGTGCCTTGGGGGGGAAGGACTCCTCCCTGGCCGCACCCTTCCTTGGAGGAAGGGCCAAGGCTGCGCCCCCCCTCTCCCTTGGCCCTATATATAGTGGGGGGGAGGGAGGGCAGCAACATACAAGCCCTGGCGCCTCCCTCTCCCTCCCGTGACACCTCTTCCTCCCCGCTTGCGCTTGGCGAAGCCCTGCCGGGATCCCGCTACTTCCACCACCACGCCGTCGTGCTGCTGGATCTCCATCAACCTCTCCTCCCCCCTTGCTGGATCAAGAAGGAGGAGACGTCGCTGCTCCGTACGTGTGTTGAACGCGGAGGTGCCGTCCGTTCGGCGCAAGGATCATCGGTGATTTGGATCACGACGAGTACGACTCCATCAACCCCGTTCTCTTGAACGCTTCCGCTCGCGATCTACAAGGGTATGTAGATGCACTCCTTCCCTCTCGTTGCTAGTAAACTCCATAGATTGATCTTGGTGATGCGTAGAAAATTTTGAATTTCTGCTACGTTCCCCAACAGTGGCATCATGAGCTAGGTCTATGCGTAGTTTCTATGCACGAGTAGAACACAAAGTAGTTGTGGGCGTAGATGTTGCCAATTCTTCTTGCCGCTACTAGTCTTATCTTGTTTCGGCGGCATTGTGGGATGAAGCGGCCCGGACCGACCTTACACGTACGCTTACGTGAGACAGGTTCCACCGACTGACATGCACTAGTTGCATAAGGTGGCTAGCGGGTGTCTGTCTCTCCCACTTTAGTCGGAACGGATTCGATGAAAAGGGTCCTTATGAAGGGTAAATAGAAATTGGCATATCACGTTGTGGTTTTACGTAGGTAAGAAACGTTCTTGCTAGAAACCTATACAAGCCACGTAAAAACTTGCAACAACAATTAGAGGACGTCTAACTTGTTTTTGCAGCATGTGCTATGTGATGTGATATGGCCAGAAGATGTGATGAATGATATATGTGATGTATGAGATTGATCATATTCTTGTAATAGGAATCACGACTTGCATGTCGATGAGTATGACAACCGGCAGGAGCCATAGGAGTTGTCTTTATTTTTTGTATGACCTGCGTGTCATTGAATAACGCCATGTAAATTACTTTACTTTATTGCTAAGCGCGTTAGCCATAGAAGTAGAAGTAATCGTTGGCGTGACAACTTCATGAAGACACAATGATGGAGATCATGGTGTCATGCCGGTGACAAAGATGATCATGGTGCCCCGAAGATGGAGATCAAAGGAGCAAAATGATATTGGCCATATCATGTCACTATTTGATTGCATGTGATGTTTATCATGTTATGCATCTTATTTGCTTAGAACGACGGTAGTAAGTAAGATGATCCCTCACTAAAATTTTAAGAGAAGTGTTCCCCCTAACTGTGCACCATTGCGAAGGTTCGTTGTTTCGAAGCACCACGTGATGATCGGGTGTGATAGATTCTAACGTTCGAATACAACGGGTGTTGACGAGCCTAGCATGTACAGACATGGCCTCGGAACACATGCAAAACACTTAGGTTGACTTGACGAGCCTAGCATGTACAGACATGGCCTCGGAACACAAGAGACCGAAAGGTCGAACATGAGTCATATAGTAGATACGATCAACATGGAGATGTTCACCGATGATGACTAGTCCGTCTCACGTGATGATCGGACACGGCCTAGTTTGACTTGGATCATGTATCACTTAGATGACTAGAGGGATGTCTATCTGAGTGGGAGTTCATTCAATAATCAGATGAACTTCATTATCATGAACATAGTCAAAAGGTCTTTGCAAATTATGTCATACGCTTTAGTTCTACTATTTAAGATATGTTCCTAGAGAAAATTTAGTTGAAAGTTGGTAGTAGCAATTATGCGGACTGGGTCCGTAAACTGAGGATTGTCCTCACTGCTGCACAGAAGGCTTATGTCCTTAATGCACCGTTCGGTGTGCTGAACCTCAGCGTCGTCTGTAGATGTTGCGAAACATCTGACATACATGTTTTGATAACTACGTGATAGTTCAGTGCGTAATGCTAACGGTTTAGAATTGTGGCACCAAAGACGGTTTTGAAACGTCGCAGAACATATGAGATGTTCCGAAGACTGAAATTGGGATTTCAGACTAGTGCCCACGTCAAGAGGTATGAGACCTCTGACAAGTTTCTTAAGCCTGCAAACTAAGGGAGAAAAGCTCAATCGTTGAGCATGTGCTCAGATTGTCTGAGTACCACAATCGCTTGAATCGAGTAGGAGTTAATCTCCCAGATGAGATAGTGATGGTTCTCCATAGTCACTGCCACCAAGCTAGTAGAGCTTCGTGATGAACTATAACATATCAGGGATAGTTATGATGATCCTTGAGCTATTCGCGATGTTTGACACCGCGAAAGTAGAAATCAAGAAGGAGCATCAATTGTTGATGGTTAGTAAAACCACTAGTTTAAGAAGGGCAAGGGCAAAAGGGATACTTCATGAAACAGCAAGTCATTTGCTGCTCTAGTGAAGAATCCCAAGGTTGAACCCAAACCCGAGACTAAGTGCTTCTGTAATGAGAGGAACGGTCACTGAAGCAGTACTACCCTAGATACTTGGTAGATGAGAAGGCAGGCAAGGTCGACAGAAGTATATTGGATATACATTGTATGAATGTGTACTTTACCAGTACTCCTAGCAGCACCAGGGTATTAGATACCGGTTCGGTTGCTAAGTGTTAGTAACTCGAAATAAAAGCTGCGGAATAAACGGAGACTAGCTAAAGGTGAGATGACGATATGTGTTGGAAGTGTTTCCAAGGTTGATGTGATCAAGCATCGCATGCTCCCTCTACCATCGAGATTTGGTGTTTGCGTTGAGCATGATTGGATTATGTTTATCGCAATACGGTTATTCATTTAAGGAGAATAATGGTTACTCTGTTTATTTGAATAATACCTTCAATGGTCTTGCACCTAAAATGAATCTCGATCGTAGTGATACACATGTTCATGCCAAAAGTAATGATAGTACCACATACTTGTGGCACTGCTATTTGAGTCATATTGGGATAAAACGCATGAAGAAGCTCCATGTAGATGGATCTTTGGACTCACTCGTTTTTGAAAAGATTGAGACATGCAAACCATGTCTATTGGTATATATGCATGAAGAAACTCCATGCAGATGGATCGTTTGGACTCACTTGATTTTGAATCACTTGAGACATGCAAATCATACCACATGGGCAAGATGACTGTAAGGCCTCGTTTTCAGTAAGATGGAACAAGAGAGCAACTTATTGGAAGTAATACATTTTGATGTATGCAGTCCAATGAATGCTGAGGCATGCAGTGGATATCGTTATGTTCTTACTTCACAGATGATTTGAGTAGATGCTGAGTGTATTTACTTGATGAAACACAAGTCTGAATTATTGAAAGGTTCAAGTAATTTCAGAGTGAAGTTGAAGATCGTCGTGACAAGAGGATAAAATGTCTGTGATATGATCATAGAGATGAGTATCTGAGTTACGAGTTTGGCACACAATTAAGACATTGTGGAAAGTGTTTCACAATTAATACCGCCTGGAACACCACAGTGTGATGGTGTGTCCGAACATCATAACTGCACCCTATTGGATATGGTGCATACCATGATGTTTCTTATCGAATTACCACTATCGTTTATGGGTTAGGCATTAGAGACAACCGCATTCACTTTAAAAGGGGCACCACGCAATTCCGTTGAGACGACACCGTTTAGAGAAACCTAAGTTGTCGTTTCTTAAAATTTGGGGCTGCGATGCTTATGTGAAAAAGTTTCAGGCTGATAAGCTCGAACCCAAAGCGGATAAATGCATCTTCATAGAATACCCAAAACAGTTGGGTATACCTCCTATTTCAGATCTGGAAGCAAAAGTAATTGCTTCTAGAAACGAGTCCTTTCTCGAGGAAAAGTTTCTCTCGAAAGAATTGAGTGGGAGGATGGTGGAGACTTGATAAGGTTATTGAACCGTCACTTCAACTAGTGTGTAGCAGGGCACAGGAAGTTGTTCCTGTGGCACCTAAACCAATTGAAGTGGAAGCTTATGATAGTGATCATGAAACTTCAGATCAAGTCACTACCAAACCTCGTAGGACGACGAGGATGCGTACTACTTCAGAGTAATGCGTGATCCTGTCTTGGAAGTCATGTTGTTAGACAACAATGAACCTACGAGCTATGGAGAAGCGATGGTGGGCCCATATTCCGACAAATGGTTAGAAGCCATGAAATCCGAGATAAATAGATCTTTGAGAAGAAGACGACGTGGACGGTAATGTTACCGTCTATGAAGCTCGACTTGTGGCAAAGAGTATTTCCACAAGTTCAAGGAGTTGACTACGATGAGATTTTCTCATCCGTAGCGATGCTTAAGTCCGTCGGAATCATGTTAGCATTAGCTGCATTTATGAAATCTGGCAGATGGATGTCAAAACAAGTTTCCTTACCAGTTTTCGTAAGGAAAGGTTGTATGTGATACAATCAGAAAGGTTTTGTCGATCCTAAGGATGCTAAAAGGTATGCTAGCTCCAGCGATCCTTCCATGGACTAGAGCAAGCATCTCGGAGTCAGAATATACGCTTTGATGGAGTGATCAAAGTTTTTGGGTTTATACAAAGTTTGTTAGAAACTTGTATTTACAATAAAGTGAGTGGGAGCGCTACAACATTTCTGATAAGTATATGTGAATGACATATTGTTGATCCGAAATGATGTAAAATTTCTGGAAAGCATAAAGGGTTGTTTGAAAGGAGTTTTTCAAAGGAAGACCTGGATAAAGCTGCTTACATATTGGGCATCAAGATCTATAGAGATAGATCAAGACGCCTGATGATACTTTCAAAGAACGCACACCTTGACATGATTTTGAAAGAGTTCAAAATAGATCAGCAAAGAAGGAGTTCTTGGCTGTGTTACAAGGTGTGAGTATTGAGTAAGACTCAAGACCTGACCACAGCAGAAGAGAGAGAAAGGACGAAGGTCGTCCCCTATGCTTCAGACGTAGGCTCTACAGTATGCTATGCTGTGTACCGCACATGGAGTGTGCCTTGCCATGAGTTGGTCAAGGGGTACAATAGTGATCCGGGAATGGATCACATGACAGCGGTCGAACTTATCCTTAGTATCTAGTGGACTAAGGAATTTTCTCGATTATGGAGGTGAAAAGGAGTTCGTCGTAAAGGGTTACGTCGATGCGAACTTTGACACTAATCCGGATGACTCTGAGTAGTAAACCGGATTCGTATAGTAGAGCAATTATTTGAAATGGCTCCAAGTAGCGCGTGGTAGCATCCACAAGATGACATAGATATTCGTAAAGCACACACGGATCTGAAAGGTTCAGACCCGTTGACTAATAACCTCTCTCACAAGCATAACATGATCAAACCAGAACTCATTGAGTGTTAATCACATAGTGATGTGAACTAGATTGTTGACTCTAGTAAACTCTTTGGATGTTGGTCACATGGTGATGTGACCTATGAGTGTTAATCACATGGTGATGTGGACTAGATTATTGACTCTAGTGCAAGTGGGAGACTGTTGGAAATATGCCCTAGAGGCAATAATAAATTGGTTATTATTATATTTCCTTGTTCATGATAATCGTTTATTATCCATGCTAGAATTGTATTGATAGGAAACTCAGATACATGTGTGGATACATAGACAACACCATGTCCCTAGTAAGCCTCTAGGAGACTAGCTCGTTGATCAATAGATGGTTACGGTTTCCTGACCATGGACATTGGATGTCGTTGATAACGGGATCACATCATTAGGAGAATGATGTGATGGACGAGACCCAATCCTAAGCCTAGCACAAGATCGTGTAGTTCGTTTGCTCAGAGCTTTTCTAATGTCAAGTATCATTTCCTTAGACCATGAGATTGTGCAACTCCCGGATACCGTAGGAATGCTTTGGGTGTACCAAACGTCACAACGTAACTGGGTGGCTATAAAGGTGCACTACAGGTATCTCCGAAAGTGTCTGTTGGGTTGGCACGAATCGAGACTGGGATTTGTCACTCCGTGTAAACGGAGAGGTATCTCTGGGCCCACTCGGTAGGACATCATCATAATGTGCACAATGTGACCAAGGAGTTGATCACGGGATGATGTGAGTTACGGAACGAGTAAAGAGACTTGCCGGTAACGAGATTGAACAAGGTATAGGGATACCGACGATCGAATCTCGGGCAAGTAACATACCGATAGACAAAGGGAATTGTATACGGGATTGATTGAATCCTCGACATCGTGGTTCATCCGATGAGATCATCGAGGAGCATGTGGGAGCCAACATGGGTATCCAGATCCCGCTGTTGGTTATTGACCGGAGAGTCGTCTCGGTCATGTCTGCGTGTCTCCCGAACCCGTAGGGTCTACACACTTAAGGTTCGGTGACGCTAGGGTTATAGAGATATTAGTATGCGGTAACCCGAAAGTTGTTCGGAGTCCCGGATGAGATCCCGGACGTCACGAGGAGTTCCGGAATGGTTCGGAGGTAAAGATTTATATATGGGAAGTCTTATTTTGGTCGCCGGAAAAGTTTCGCACTTTATCGGTATTGTACCGGGAGTGCCGAAAGGGGTCCGGGGGTCCACCAAGGGGGTCCACCAGCCCCGGGGGGCCACATGGGCTGTAGGGGGTGCGCCTTGGCCTATATGGGCCAAGGGCACCAGCCCCAAGAGGCCCATGCACCAAGAGATAAGGAAAAGGGAGAGTCCTAAAGGGGAAGGCACCTCCGAGGTGCCTTGGGGGGGAAGGACTCCTCCCTGGCCGCACCCTTCCTTGGAGGAAGGGCCAAGGCTGCGCCCCCTATATATAGTGGGGGGGAGGGAGGGCAGCAACATACAAGCCCTGGCGCCTCCCTCTCCCTCCCGTGACACCTCTTCCTCCCCGCTTGCGCTTGGCGAAGCCCTGCCGGGATCCCGCTACTTCCACCACCACGCCGTCGTGCTGCTGGATCTCCATCAACCTCTCCTCCCCCCTTGCTGGATCAAGAAGGAGGAGACGTCGCTGCTCCGTACGTGTGTTGAACGCGGAGGTGCCGTCCGTTCGGCGCTAGGATCATCGGTGATTTGGATCACGACGAGTACGACTCCATCAACCCCGTTCTCTTGAACGCTTCCGCTCGCGATCTACAAGGGTATGTAGATGCACTCCTTCCCTCTCGTTGCTAGTAAACTCCATAGATTGATCTTCGTGATGCGTAGAAAATTCTGAATTTCTGCTACGTTCCCCAACAGTTAGTGAGGAGCAAAGTGCTTTCGTTCCTGGGCGTTTGATCACGGATAACGTGCTGGTTGCGTTTGAAAGTGTTCACACCTTGAGGAGGCGAAAGAAAGGGAAGAACTATGCCTGTGCAGTAAAGCTGGATATGATGAAAGCTTACGACAGGGTAGAATGGCACTTTTTGGAGGCCATGCCGTTGAAGTTGGGCTTCCATGCAAATCTGGTGAGGTTGATAATGAAGTGTGTTACTTCTGTTCGATTCTCGGTGCATGTCAATGGGGAACTACAGCCTTACTTCACCCCCTCCAGAGGGCTGCGGCAGGGCTGCCCAGTTTCGCCATATTTATTTCTCCTGTGTGCGGAAGGGCTCTCATCCTTGCTGAAGAATTATGGGCAGAATATTGACCGAGGTATAAGAGTAAACTTCAGGGCCCCTTGGGTGAACCACCTCTTGTTTGCAGATGACTGTCTCATCTTCTTCAAGGCGAGTGCAGAAAGTGCAGCAAGACTTAATGACATTCTTGAGATCTACGGTGAAGCTTCTGGACAGTGTGTAAACAGAAGCAAGAGCGCAATTTATTTCAGTCCCAACACTCCACCAAATCTCAGGCAGATTTTGAAACAACTCCTTCGAGTAGATGTTGAGGCTTTCTCAGAAAGGTATCTTGGCCTTCCCACAGCCGCCGGCAAGATTAACAGTGGCACTTTTGAACATTTGGGAGATCGGGCGCGAGGCAAGATGAATGGTTGGTCAGAGCGGTTGTTCGCGTGCGCTGGACGGGAGACACTCATAAAATCTATTGTGCAAGCGATCCCGACCTTTAGCATGAGCTGCTTTCTCTTGACCAAAAAAGTTTGCAAAAGCTTGACGACGAGCATGGCGAAGTACTGGTGGGGGAGTTCACTGGATCGCCAATCTTTACATTGGATTGCTTGGGACAAGCTGGCTACACCCAAACCTAATGGGGGAATGGGTTTTCGTGACATGCGGCTATTTAACTTGGCTCTGTTGGGGAAACACGGATGGAGGTTTATGATTAATCCTACGTCCCTTTGCGCCAAGGTTATGAAAGGTAGATATTTTCCCAACTCTGATTTCATGCAAGCTACTGCTCCAAAATCCTCTTCAGTTGTCTGGCGAGCGATAGTGGCAGGACGAAAAGCACTAACTGCAGGGCTTGTGAAGCGAGTTGGTGATGGTACTTCTATTCGGGTGTGGGAGGACAAGTGGATACCCTCCACCAACACTATGACTCCCTTGCTGCGGCCGGACCACACGACAGTTCATACTGTCAACGACTTAATTGATACATCAAACTGGACATGGCGCAGGGATCTGGTTCGGGAAACTTTTATTGCCCCCGACGCCGAGGCCATCCTTAACATACCCTTGCGGCGAGGTGGAGGAGACGATTTCCTAGCCTGGGCACATGAGAAGTCAGGCATCTACTCTGTTAAATCGGCGTATCGAGCTCTGGTGAATCAGAAAGAGCGGTTAGCTCTGGACGAGGGGCAGACTACCGGCACTTCAGTGAACCAACAACAAATGTGGAAAGATGTTTGGAAGCTCAATGTAGTTCCCAAAGTACGAGTCTTTTGGTGGCGTGTTTTGAGGGGTATCTTGCCGGACGAGAGCACCCTTAAGCATCGCCACATCCGACAGATTAGCACTTGCAAGTTATGTCTTGCCATGGATGAAGATTTGGAGCATGCACTCTTGCTGTGCTCCCACGCACGACGCTTCTGGGAGGAAGCTCGGCTGCTTTTTGACATAAACGTCCCGCGGCTGCATCCCCACACATGGGCCAGGGATATTTCATGTGACTAACGTTTCTCCAAGAAAGAAAGGGAGATTATTGTTACCATTATGTGGGCCATATGGACGTCTCGGACCGTCTGACACACGACAGACAAGGGGCAGATCCAGCCAGCTCCATTCGGAATATCAGAGAAGACCTTGCCATTCTTGACCTTCCGCGACAGCATAAACCAGTGCTACCTGGTTATGGCTGGCAACCACCAGAAAACACCACTGTCAAGATCAACACTGATGCAGCAACACATCTTGATGACGGTCACCCGGGAGGTGGTGGAGTTGCTCGATCCTCATCGGCTCTAATGGGTGCATGGTGCAAGCCAATTCCCGGAGTTACGGACCCTCTCATCGCCGAGGCCATAGCTCTCAAGGACGGAGTGTTATTTGCTACTTTACGTGGCTACACGCATGTCATCATGGAGACCGACTGTCTAGAGGTGGTGAACCTCTGGAACTCGCGCTTCACCGACCGGTCGGTGATTGCACCTATTCTGGCAGAAGTTGAAGAGTTAACTCTTAGTTTTAATTCTTTTATTATTCAACATGTAATGAGATCAGCGAACGGTCCTGCACATCTTTGTGCTAAGCGAGGTTGTTCGCTTAATGTGACTGAAAGCTGGCTAGACTCCACTCCTAGCTTCCTGATCAGCAGCTTACTGGCTGACTGCTCGGCGAATGCGTTCGTTGAATAAAGCTCTCAAATTCCCCCGCAAAAAAAAAACTCGGTCCTGATCACTGCGTGGTCTTGCTTGTGTTCTGTGCTGTACTCTGGAGCTTCGGCCTCTTTCTCTTTCTATAAAGATTTGGCAGAGCTCCTGCTGCTGCTTGTCAAAAAATACATTTATCCAGCACCCTGTAACTTGTCACGTTCAAATTCAACAATCAATTCTGTCATTGTTTTGTCTGATTGTGATGTGCTGCCACGTGGATGGTCAGGCTGGGTTACGTGTCTATCCCCATTGTCTATACTAGATCAGATGTTTGGCGATTCATATTGTTTCGCGGAGAGTCGACCTGTACCACATGGACAACTAGTGCAGTGCGGGGCCATTGATTGGATCGGATGAGCATAGACGAACGAGTAAAGATCAAACATGAAGAAACAAAATGAATGAAATGGATAGAGGTGCACAACCCACGATTGAAAGGTTGAACATGGCAAGGAACAACTGATATGCTAAAGCCAACTACCGTTTTTCTTGCAGAAACATAAATTCCATTGCTAGGCCCGTACACATTTTTTTAAGGTGTTTACACTTTATTGAATTTAGATGATATATAGTTACATCACCAATCAGTTCAGCTAGAAGAAAAATAGATACATCACCGTCCCAAAAATTTATAGAACTAGAAGGGTTAGGCGCGCTTGCTGCGTCGTCGGTGTTGTTGAGTTTTTTTACTTTAAGTATTTCAAAATTTAAGGTCATTGATTTTTTGAAAAGTCAAATCTCTTTGAGTTTGACCAAATTTGTAGAGGAATATATCAACATTCGTAATATCAAATCCGTATCATCATATTCATCATGAAGATTTTAATTTTTTATTTAATTAGTATTGTGGGTATCGATACTTTGCTCTTAACTTGGTCAAAGTTAAATAAATTTGACTTTCAAAAAACTAATACACCTTATATTTTGAAACTGTGGAAATATTTGGTTTGCCGCGTGAGGGAGATAATGGAGTTTGTTTTCTTTTTTTACTTATAATGAAGTGTTTTGATAGGCTTTCACGGTGTGATTATGTGTGTATTTGCTAATCCACTCGTATTTAATTATGTGGGTAATTTTTATACGTCGGTGGTTGCATTTACTATATTGGTGCTATAATATCATATGTTGACGCTTTTTCTAGGTGCTGAGAGGGTGCACGGGGGTAGATATGTTTTTATAGGCCGTTGTTGAATGATTTGAACAGTCGTTGACTAGGTTAAAATGTGAACCAATTCCAAAATTGAATACGTCAATCAAATGAAAGAGCTCCAAAATTAGAGAGCATAGTGAATCAAAAGAGTTGTATGAGAGAACTTCCTGAGGAATTGTTAACCCGATCAAAATCAGGTGACCCAATTCTAAATTGTAGACCTCAATCGATTGTCATGCCTCAGTATAGTGTACTTAATTGATAGATTTGAATCATAAGAATTTTAGCTAAAGTGTCTACCATTTTGCTTGCTTCCCTTGGGCAATGCGTAAAATCAGGCCTAACCCTTCTTGCGGGACGGTGATGATTGCCGAGGACTTTTACCTAGCCCGCAGGATTGCCGAGGTAAAATCAGGCCAGTACGCATTCTGTTGCTCGCAATAAGCCGCAAACACCGAACGTACCCCATCGGAGGGATACACATAGGATGCACATGCAGTAGCCTGGCGCACCTACCCGCTGCCACGTGTCACGCGTTAAACACATCAGTGGCGACTTTTTTCTTGCACATGTTTTTTGGATTGTTTTGTATTTTGCTTAGTTTTTTAGGTTTCTTAAAAGGTTTTTATTTTTATTTTTTGCTCGCGTGAAGTACAACGTGTGAAGAATAAACACAATTGTGTTGTGCTTCCACGTGAAGTGCAGCTGTGTTTTCCGAAAGTGAAAAACACAGTTGTGCTTCATGGTGAAGCAGAACTATGATTTTCGAAAAGTGAAAGAAAAACACAACGCTGCCCCTGCCCCCAAAAAAATGTGAAAACATAGGTGTGCTTTCGGGTTCCCTTTTTTGGTTTCCGTTTTTCCTTTAGTTTTTTTTCATGTTTTCATTTTTATTCTTGTTTTCTTTTTCAGGAAAAACTTCGTCCGAACCTATTAACATGAGATCTAGTTTCGAAGATATCGACACGGAAACACAACGGAGAACCCGATTCATGATTTGTTGCACGATTCAATAGATAAAATGCTTGGAAAAATGAATATGCAAAAAAAAACACAGAACTTCCATATTGTGGCAAGTGTCGCGCAAGCAGTGTGCCACTTGTCATCACGGAAGGAGGCGGGGAGTGACCTTCTGCAGGGGATACTCTCTAACTAGTAATTTCATATGAACTATTGCTAGGAGTAGGAGGACGTGGGCAGCGCTGGATCGCTCATAGTGAGCACTACGCAATGCTCATTTTTAGGCGATCTCGCGAAACTTTATTAATTCGTCACAGTGTCTATAGGGATGAATAAAAGATCATCGGGGTATCCTAGCCAAACATGGCAGTCGACCCCTAAACTTAAAGCAAGCTTTGTAAAATTGCGAGCCTCAAAATTTGAGCTCATAAATTCATGAACGAAAGTACAAATAGTAAAAGAACTACTATAGTCTATGATCTTCATGTGTGATAGCTCCGTAGCCGGTCATCCTAAGCTGCTTGATGTCATCCACCACCACCTTGTAGTCTGATGCAACATGAATCCTTTGTAAATTGAGATCCACGGCAAGGGCTAGAGCCTCCTGAATCGCCAGAGCTTCCAATGTAGGTGGATCATTGATGTGTTTAAACACAATTACATAAGCTCCTAAGAAAAACCCATCATGGTCACGGCAAATGACCGCCATGACGTTGAACATGTTGTTCCTTGGAGTAGTTGCATCCACTTTAGTTTGGATAATGTTACTGGTGGTTGTATCCATTGTGTCGCTTTTGCTACCGAGGCGCCTCCCACATGTGAACGTCTTGGCACCTCAATCACTTGAAGATCGTCCAGAAAAGCTATGATAAAGTGGTGAGTTGATAGAGGCCTTTGAAATATGTTACATTGCCTACCTCCTTGCCCCCCACCCCCATGGCAAGCGGTTCTGACAAGCTGTCATGCAACCCAAAGATAAAGTTCTTACCATTTGTATCAGGATTTTGGCACCCCTGTTCCAGCAAGCTCTCACATGTTAAAGACTAAACACATTAAGGCATAGTGCATCCCATTAGAGCATGTCTCCATGAATCCTCTGCTCCGCAAAGCACACACTGGTACGCGTCAGTCCTAAACAAACGGCTTTTAACCCTTTTCCGCGACGGCATTCGGAACCGTCGCCAAGTGAGTGTGAGCGATAGGGGGGTCCTTCCCACACAACCCAGAAACCGTTGGAGATATGCCCTCCTGGCACACACGCTCGGCAAAATGAGGTCGTGTGCGACCGGCGAGCACTCAAATACAGAAATACATACAATAGTGCTAAAAAAAATACAATTATACAGGCAAAATCATTTCCGGTCTTAAGTACATCCCACACAGTCAGTCACCACTAAACGTTTCCGTTCGTATATACATCCCACACAGTCACTACAAGGAAAACGTTTGCGCAAGGTGGCGTAACGCAAACAGTTTTGAAGAGAATGTCGTGTGTGATTGTTCGTTGATCCAACACGGTTTATTCCTAGAAACTGTGCGTGTTGCCTGAGGTCATCGCCCACGGTGTTTTCTCATTAATCGTTTGCAATAGGAAAACCTAATTAGCAAGCTAATTGGCCAATTAGCGGGCTAATTGCCCTATTATTAATAATCCATTTACTAATCTAATTGACATTCATATTAAGCACATAATATATTCCATTTCCATATTAAGGAAGCATGATTTCATAATTGAAATACATCGGAGTACAACATGATATAGCTTCAACACTCAGCTACCCCATTACACAACTGCACCAGCAGCAAGTTTCACATGCAACATCTAGAACTTTTCGAAATTAGCATCATAGACGGTACATGGAGAGATGCATCTCATCTGGAAAACTGCTGAAGCGGAAGGCGAATATTGAGCCTTCATTCATGTTGAAGATCTTTGCAACTTTAGGCCAGTGCCTGTGGATGATTGACCGTCCATCCTTCGACCTCTTCAGGAACACTTCAATATTGAACCGTGGGTGTTGTATGAAAACTTTCCTCGCCTCCTGACCACAGAGGTGGTTTGAGAGGTAATCATCAGTGAACCCTGAAAACAAGGATGTGCATAAATATTTTCTCTATATTGGAAATGGGGCAAAGGAATTAAAAAAGGCAAGGTATAATAGTTAGTACCATCTTGTAAACTATAGTGCTTCCCATTGTTTCCCTGCAACACATATAAGGTAGTTAGTCATCAGGTTAAGTAAGGGTTCACATGCTATCAGTAAAATATGTTGATGAAAAATAGCACATTGCAGATTCATCAGATTAATTCAAGCCACATGGAAAACCCATTTATCCAAACCAAGCATGATTAAGAACTAGGAAATATAGCACTTGTATATGTTTCTCATGTATTAAGTGCAGCCAAATTCGATTTATTCCTCACATGGTATACAATAACAGAATGCAGCCACAACAATTGAACATCGCATTGCAGAATTGAACCAAGCAGTTAACTAAACACCACAACAAATGAACCAAACGTTAACTGAGCACCACATTGCACAATATAACATACTCCTAATAGAAGATCAGACAGTTAACCAAACCAAGCATGCTTAACAACTTGGAAATATAGCAATTGTATTTGTTTCTCATGTATTTAGTACAACCAAATTCGTTTTATTCCTCACATGGTATACAATAACAGAATGCAGCCACAACATTGAACATCGCATTGCAGAATTGAACCAAGCAGTTAACTAAACACCACAACAAATGAACCAAACGTTAACTGATCACCACATTGCACAATATAACATACTCCTAATAGAAGATCAGACAGTTAACCAAACCAAGCATGCTTAACAACTTGGAAATATAGCAATTGTATTTGTTTCTCATGTATTTAGTACAACCAAATTCGTTTTATTCCTCACATGGTATACAATAACATAATGCAGCCACAACATTGAACATCGCATTGCAGAATTAAACCAAGCAGTTAACTAAACACAACAACAAGTGAACCAAGCCACAACAAATGAACCAAGCAGTTAACTAAAAACCAATTGAACAATATAACATACTCCTAATAGAAGATCAACAGTTAACCAAACCAAGCATACTTAACAACTTGGAAATATTGCACCCTGAAGAATTGAACATCACATTTGCAGAATTAAACCAAGTAGTTAATTGAACACCACATTGCACGACATATAGAACATATACACTATAGCAGAAGATTGCATGGTAAAAGTAGATAGCACAATTCACTAGAATTTGTTAAGGAAAGGCAGTAGCTAGCAGACTGAATATGGGTCCTTATAGTGAGCTAATAAGACAAGCTACTCCTCATTGTCGGAGATATCGATGACGATTGGCTCCTTGGACATGGTAGAGGGTGAGGCCTCCGCATCGTGGGTGCCCTTGTTGTAGTGGTGAGTTGCCTGAGCCGCTCCGGGCACCAACCTGCTGGCTCTCGATATGAGGTAAGCACGTGCACGCTGAGAAAACACCTCGTAGTCTTCGTCGAAGGCACCAACGGTGGCCTCGAGAAAACACCACGGACTGTCGTTTAAAGCAGCCAACCGCGTCGCGGCATCGGCGCGCGAGGCGTCAACGGTGGCCTCGACGGCGAGCTGCTCCTCCAAGATTTGGGGGTCGGCACGAATGGCAGCCATCGCGACCTCATCCGCGTGTGCGACCGCGATTTGCTTCTCCGCTGCCAAATGCTCCTTGAGGTCCTGGCTATACTGCGCGCACCATGGCTTAGGTCGACGCTTATTTGGTAGAGGGGTCGGTGATTTGGGTGGAAGGTGTCGCGCTCGCGCCGGCGGTCGAGGCATGTGGGATGTGTAAGGAGGAGGAGGATGGGGGTCGGGTGTGGATTACATGCCTAGATAGGGGAGGCCGAGCAGCGTGAAGGAGGGTCACGGGCGAGGAGGCGGCGATGCTGCAAGCAAGGAGTGAAGGTTTCAACTTGGAAAGGAAGGTGGAAAGAGGAGAAATGTGGCTTTTGGTAAGGGGGAGGGGGGAGGTAGATATTTCTGCGGAAGCCGCAAATTTGGAATCGCTTCAGCCAAAAAACTAGCGCGCAAAGTGTCATCAGACACGCCCCCTTATTCAGACACGGTCCGAAGATATTTTGTGATGCATCTCACACAGTTGGTTATAATAAACTGTGTGGGATCTACTTGATTTTTCGTCTTGATTTGAATTACATAATGGGGTCACAGCGGCCATGGACGATGTTTGAATTGCTAGACCTTTTATCTGCAGTGATCATAAAAAATTGGAATTATTCAGGGTTCGTTTGGACATTTTTATGCATTAAGTGATTTACAATGCATTTATGTGCATAATTCAAATTTGAACTACATGCACATGCTCTAGTGCATATAAATTGGTTGAAAAATCAAATCTTTGTCCTTGGGTGCATGCTTAGATCCCATGCAAGAAATGGGAATGAATGTCAAACACCCTGCCATCGTCACTCGGCCGCAAACATTGAGATACCTGGTTTTTAAATTCTAGTAAATCCAAAACTCGTCTGAAATTCATGAAACTTGGCATGCTATCATGGAGCGGCATCAACATGTCGTGGTAAATTTTTTGTCCCATTTGGGGCAGGTTTGGGTGTATGCTTCTCACAAACCAGAGCTTCTCACAACAAGCATGATGGTTTCGGTAGGGAACGCCCCACCTTTGGGGACGAAACGATATACATTGCCTCTTATTGCTTTCAAAAAATTTCTCGTGTCAACATAGAACAACAGGAGTGTTGTGTTATTTTTTGTGATTTTTCGGGGTTCGTTTGGACAGTTTTATGCATTAACTGAGTTTTCAATGTATTTATGTGCATAATTGAAATTTGAACTACATGCACATGCTCCAGTGCATATAAATTGGTTGAAAAAACAAATATGTGTCCTTGGTTGCATGCTTAGGTCCCATGCAAGAAATGTGAATGAATTTCAAACACTAGGGCACCGTTGATTGCCGGCAAAACGTTGAGATGCTTTATTTTTAAATTCTAATAAATCTAAAACTCGTCTGAAATTCATGAAATTTGGCATGCTATCATGGAAGGGCACCCGACATGCTGTGGTATTTTTCGTGTCCATTTTGAGAAAAGGCGCACTCGAATAATGACAGCCAACAAAGGCATTTTGAAAAAAATAGCTGCCACTTTAATATCTCAAACGTTTGTATAATTCAAACTGTGTGTGTTCGGTTAACCATTCACGTGACGCCATGTGTCTTGGTTTTAATGGCTATAGGAGGTGCCGTGTGGACAGCCGCTTGACTGAACGGGAGGCGTGCGAGCGCAGTCCAATGCGCAGGCTCACCAGAAAGCGTACAAGTTGTTCAACGCAGGATCTGTGCATCTCTTCAACGCAAACGGTTCAGATTACGGTATGCAAATTAAAGCCAGACTTCGGCGCTAAGCCAGGAGACACTGCGATTTGTCAAAATATGCAGCTAAAAATCAATAGCACAATCTATTTTTTGCAACTAAAATTTAGTAATTAAGCATAGATTTCATTCATACTAGAGATTAAGCAGTCGTTCTCACCGGGAAGCGAGACAGCCTTGGACCGCCGCCCGCCTCGCTCCCACTAGTCTATATTAATGGCGCCGCCAAGCGGCCGCACCCCCCATCCTCGCCACGCACACAATTCCTCTCTCTGCCCGCATCCTCGACGCCGCTCCGAGTCCTCAAAGCCGTCAGTGTACGAGGATGCCGCCGAAGCGCCCCATCGGAGGGAGTGGCGACGCCGGGGCTGCTGAAGCACCGGAGCACTGCGTGAATATGGAGACAGAGGTTTCCGTCCCCGCCGACGAGGTGGAGAACGTGGCTGCCAACAAGCAGAGGCGGGTCGAGAAAGAACCGCAAGCGACTCCAGCAGGCCTAGACTTCATCAACAACCTCCCCGATGATATGTTGATAGTCATCATATCCCTCCTCCCAATCAAATATTGGGCAAGGATAGCCGCCCTTTCCTGGCGGTGGTGCACCCTATGGCTCCGCACCCCTGTCGACCTCCTCCACGCCCACAAGCTCTGCCATGGCTATCGCCAAAGCTTGGATGCGTTCTCCCAGATCCTCGGCAGTCACCATGGCCCAATCAAAGGCCTTATCGCCGGCAAGTTCCGTTCCAATGGCAAGGAATGAGCCAAGCTTGACGAGTGGTTCCGATCCCGCGTGATAGATCAGCTCGAGAAGCTAAGTTATAATGATGGGCATATGCGCTTGCTGCCAACGTCCACGCTCCGCTTCGCGCCCACGCTGCGCCTCGCCAAGTTCATGAACTGCCACCCCCCCTTAATGACGCGCCCGCTCTTTTTCTACCACGACTGAAGCACCTCAAGCTCGGCGTTGTCCGCATCCCAAAGGATGACATGGAGCGCCTGCTCCGCGGCTGTACTACACTCGAGTTCCTTCGTCTTCAGGGGATGAATTGGTCGAGTACGTTGCACATCACCTCCAGGACTCTCCGCACTATTTATGTGTGTTGCTGGTGCTGCAACGAGAGATCACAAAAGGTGGACCACAATATGGTCATCCAGGACACACCTTCACTTGAGAGATTACTTGTAGTTGATCAACAAGGTCCAACAAGAATCAACGTCATTTCTGCTCCAAAATTGAAAGTGATGGGCTACTCGTCTGTCAAATACTACAACTTTCAGGTACAACAGTCGCCTTATATACCTCTCCTTCTTGATATCAACATTATTTCTAGTTTTGAAGATGTATGTCCGTCTGTCATCCAGCGAAGCTTCACCCAGACTCTGGGCACAGTGATGGTCTTGGCACTAGAACCTGTCGTCCCCTACATGGGCCAAGTTGTCAGTTGCATGAGATGATTTCCGTGCCTAAAGAAGTTGTATATCAAGGTGATGTTCCTTTCCAGTTAAATGTTAACCATAAGGGAGTTCAAATTTTTGCACATTTTCCCAAGTTTACAATGACAATGTACTACGATTTCTGAAGGAATTTTGAAGGATTTTAGGACATACACCCCATCCCATATTGGTTGCTTC
Source organism: Triticum aestivum (assembly GCF_018294505.1). Classification (NCBI taxonomy): domain Eukaryota; kingdom Viridiplantae; phylum Streptophyta; class Magnoliopsida; order Poales; family Poaceae; genus Triticum; species Triticum aestivum. Next base: position 465,838,145 of record NC_057814.1, on the reverse strand, counting down.
ATTCATATGGTTACAATCGCCCATAAGCATTTCTCCTTTGGATTCATCTGTACTAGTTTTCTTAGGGAATTTTTCATCCAATCCAACCTCTTGTGAAGAAGGCTACATGTTTCTAGATTGTAATCAAATGCCCATGTTAATCATGCCAGATCGAAGATGGCACGTTGGTGCATTTTACAAATCCTGCAAACCAAATGGGCGTGTAGCAGTGTTCAAAACTGCATGTAGGCACTAACACATTCGTTCTCTTCTTTTGCTTTGCATATTAGGCCCGGAGGTGGATGATGTTTATAACGACAATCACATCGAATGCCTAGATCTGCATCTCTCAAATATTGCTTTGAACTCCTACCGAGGGACCCCACCAGAGATTACACTCGCCAGGTTCTTTCTTGCCAGAGCAAAGGTGCTGAGTGTACTGAGGTTGAACACGCATTTAATTAGGAAAGATCAATGGTATGATTATCAGAGCCGGCTGGTACTGTCGAATGGAAGTGCCTCCAAAAATGCCAAACTTCATATTGGAAGATCATATGTCAAAGCAATTGAAAGTTATTGTGTCAAACCCATACATGACTTGCGAGCGGCTGATCCCTTTTCAGAAATGACGCAACATGCAATGTATGAATTTGGGCGTTGTAATCTTTGAATTTGAACCTTGCAATATTTATGGTATTTGTTATATTGAACCGTTTCTGTTCTCTTGTCTCAACGCAAACAGTTCATCCGGGTGAACCGCATGTCGCACATCACACACACCTTGATCTGGCTAACCGTTTCTTTTGTGTTGCCTAATCACAAACAGTTCATCTGAGTGAACTGTATGTTGTACATCGCACACACCTTGATCTGGCTGACCGTTTCTTTTGTGTTGCCTAATCAAAAATAGTTCATCCGAGTGAACCGTATGATGTACATCGCACATACCTTCATCTGGCTGCCCGTTTCTTTTGTTCCTACTCATCAAAAACGGTTAATTGAACTGAACCGTATGCCCTGAATCGCACACGCAACTAAAATCTAAACCATGTTTGATGCATCCGTCATCGCAAACGTTTTGCACCTTTTTTGACGGGTTTTTTACACCACCGTTTGCGATTATTGCATCGCACACAGTTTCGTTGAAGGGTCTCTGATCGTAGTGTCGCGTTAGCAGCATCCTGCAGTAGTGATACACGCAACAACATCAGACATGTGCCTATGATGTAGTATATTGGCTATCGGGATGGAATGTTGAGCAATCCGCCATAGGAATACTTTCAGCTTTGATGGTACTTTTATTTTCCACAAGGTTGTCCATGATTTACATTTACACTCTGGGGTCGAATAGGATGGACCATCATTCTCCTCAAGTCAGTTCTCTCTTTGCGTCTTGGTGGTCATTATCATCTGGTAGCATATTGAACTAGAAGAAAAACTAGTCTCTCCGCTCCATGCCCAGTAGTTTGGCATATTCCTTGTAAATAAGGGGATAGAAAGTATGGCATCGGCATCAAAAGGTAAAAGTACCGAGCGCACTAATTCCTCCCACCATGACGCGAAAGTCACGTCAGTCAGTTTTGATACTAGCTGATACATCTCAAACATATCTATAATTTTTTGATTGTTTCATGCTATTATATTATCGCTTTAAAATATATTTTTACATAAATTTAGATTATTTTTATGGACTAACCTATTAATTTAGTGCCCACTAGCGGTTCCTATATTTTGCTTGTTTTTTATTTCACGGGAAATCAATATATACGGATGTCAAAATACGTTGCCTACCATGATTTTTTTTGGGGCGACAAGAAACACAGAAAGCCTTGGTAGAGATCGAGACGAGTCACGAGGGGCCTGTTGGGAAACGTAGCATGCAATTTAAAAAAAATTCCTACGCTCACGCAAGATCTATCTAGGAGATGCATAGCAACGAGGGGGGAGAGTGTGTCCACGTACCCTCATAGACCGAAAGCGGAAGCGTTTGACAACGCGGTTGATGTAATGGAACTTCTTCTAGCTCCGACCGATCAAGCACCGAACATATGGCACCTCCGAGTTCTGCACACGTTCAGCTCGGTGACGTCCCTGGCCTTCTTGATCCAGCAAGGTGTCGAGGTAGTAGATGAGTTCCGTCAGCATGACGGCGTGGTGATGGTGATGGTGAAGTGATTCTCGCACGGCTTCGCCTAAGCACCGCAAAACTATGACCGGGGTGTAAACTGTGGAGGGGGGCGCCGCACATGGCTAACAATTGTTGTTGTGTGTTCTAGGCGCCCTCCTCCCCACATATATATAGGTGGGAGGGGAGGAGAGGCAGCCATGGGGCGTCCCAAGTAGGATCCGAATCCTACTTGGTGAAGGAAATATGCCCTAGTGGCAATAATAAAGTTGTTATTTATATTTCCTTATATCATGATAAATGTTTATTATTCATGCTAGAAATCTATTGACCGGAAACTTAGTACATGTGTGAATACATAGACAAACAGAGTGTCCCTAGTATGCCTCTACTAGACTAGCTCGTTAATCAAAGATGGTTAAGTTTCCTAGCCATAGACATGTGTTGTCATTTGATGAACGGGATCACATCATTAGAGAATGATGTGACGGACAAGACCCATCCGTTAGCTTAGCACTATGATCATTTAGTTTATTGCTATTGCTTTCTTCATGACTTATACATGTTCCTATGACTATGAGATTATGCAACTCCCGAATACCGGAGGAACACTTAGTGTGCATCAAACGTCACAACGTAATTGGGTGATTATAAAGATGCTCTACGGGTGTCTCTGATGGTGTTTGTTGAGTTGGCATAGATCGAGATTAGGATTTGTCACTCCCATTGTCGGAGAGGTATCTCTGGGCCCTCTCGGCAATGCACATCACTATAAGCCTTGCAAGCAATATGACTAATGAGTTAGTTACGAGATGATGCATTACAGAACGAGTAAAGAGACTTGTCGGTAACGAGATTGAACTAGGTATGGTGATACCGACGACCGAATCTCGGGCAAGTAACATACCGATGACAAAGGGAACAACGTATGTTGTTATGCGGTTTGACCGATAAAGATCTTCGTAGAATATGTAGGAGCCAATATGAGCATCCAGGTTCCGCTATTGGTTATTGACCGGAGATGTGTCTCGGTCATGTCTACATAGTTGTCGAACCCGTAGGGTCCGCACGCTTAACGTTCGATAATGATTTGTATTATGAGTTATGTGATTTGATGTACCGAAGGTTGTTCGGAGTCCTGGATGAGAACACGGGCATGACGAGGAGTCGCGAAATGGTCGAGACATAAATATTGATATATTGGACCATGTTATTCGGACACCGGAAGTGTTACGGGTAGTTTTGGATAAAACCGGAGTGCCAGAGGGGTTACCGGAACCCCCCGGGGAAGTAATGGGCCTTAGTGGGCCTTAGGGGAGAGAGAGGGCAGCAGCCAGGAGGTGGCGCCCCCCAAGGGGAGTCCGAATAGAACTAGGGGAGGGGGGCGCGGCCCCTCTTTCCCTCTCCCTCTCCCTCTCCTTCCTTCTTCTCCTACTTGGACTAGGAAGGGGGGCGATTCCTACTTGGAGTACGATTCCCCCCTTGGGCACACCCCTTAGGACCGGCCGACCTCCTCCTCCCCTCCTTTATATACGGGGGAGGGGGGCACCCAATAGACACACAAGTTGATCTTTAACTGTGTGCGGTGCCCCCCTCCACAGTTTTCCACCTCGGTCATATTGTCGTAGTGCTTAGGCGAAACCCTGTGTCTGTAACTTCATCATCACCATCACCACGCCGTCATGCTGACGAAACTCTCCCTCGGCCTCAACTGGATCAAGAGTTCAAGGTACGTCACCGAGCTGAACATGTGCAGAACGCGGAGGTGTCGTGCGTTCGGTACTTGGATCGGTTGGATCGCGAAGACGTTCGACTACATAACCGCGTTAATTACTAAACACTTCCACTTTCGGTCTACGAGGGTACGTGGACACACTCTCCCTACTCGTTGCTATGCTTCTCCTAGATAGATCTTGCATGTTCGTAGGAATTTTTTTGAAATACTACGTTCCCCAACAGTGGCATCCGAGCCAGGTCTATGCATACATGTTATATGCATGAGTAGAACACAAAGAGTTGTGGGCGATAATAGTCATATTGCTTACCAGCATGTCAGACTTTGATTCGGCGGTATTGTTGGATGAAGCGGCCCAGACCGACATTACATGACCGCGTTCATGAGACTGGTTCTACCGACGTGCTTTGCACACAGGTGGCTAGTGGGTGTCTGTCTCTCCAGCTTTAGTTGAATCGAGTTTGACTATGCCCGGTCCTTGTTGAAGGTTAAAACAGCACACTTGATGAAAAATCGTTGTGGTTTTGATGCGTCGGTAAGAACAGTTCTTGCTAGAAGCCCGTAGCAGCCACGTAAAACTTGCAACAACAAAGTAGAGGACATCTAACTTGTTTTTGTAGGGCTTGCTGTGATGTGATATGGTCAAGACGTGATGATATATAAATTGTTGTATGAGATGATCATGTTTTGTAACAGTTATCAGCAACTGGCAGGAGCCATATGGTTGTCGCTTTATTGTATGAAATGCAATCGCCATGTAATTGCTTTACTTTATCACTAAGCGGTAGCGATAGTCGTAGTAGCAATAGTTGGTGAAACGACAATGATGCTTTGATGGAGATCAAGGTGTCAAGCCGGTGAAGATGGTGATCATGACGGTGCTTTGGAGATGGAGATCAAAGGCACAAGATGATGATGGCCATGTCATATCACTTATATTGATTGCATGTGATGTTTATCCTTTATGCATCTTATTTGGCTTAGTACGGCGGTAGCATTATAAGATGATCTCTCACTAAATTCAAGGTATAAGCGTTCTCCCTGAGTATGCACCGTTGCGACAGTTCGTCGTGCCAAGACACCACGTGATGATCGGGTGTGATAAGCTCTATGTTCACATACAACGGGTGCAAGCCAGTTTTGCACACGCAGAATACTCGGGTTAATCTTGACGAGCCTAGCATATACAGATATGGCCTCGGAACACTGAGACCGAAAGGTCGAGCATGAATCATATAGTAGATATGATCAACATGGTGATGTTCACCATTGAAAACTACTCCATCTCACGTGATGATCAGACATGGTTTAGTTGATATGGATCATGTGATCACTTAGATGATTAGAGGGATGTCTATCTAAGTGGGGGTTCTTAAGTAATATGATTAATTGAACTTTAATTTATCATGAACTTAGTACCTGATAGTATTTTGCATGTCTATGTTGTTGTAGATAAATGGCCCGTGCTACTGTTCCGTTGAATTTTAATGCGTTCCTAGAGAAAGCTAAGTTGAAAGATGATGGTAGCAACTACACAGACTGGGTCCATAACTTGAGGATTATCCTCATTGCTGCACAGAAGAATTACGTCCTGGAAGCACCGCTAGGTGCCAAACCTGCTGCAGGAGCAACTCCGGACGTTATGAACGTCTGGCAGAGCAAAGCTGATGACTACTCGATAGTTCAGTGTGCCATGCTTTACGGCTTAGAACCGGGACTTCAACGACGTTTTGAACGTCATGGAGCATATGAGATGTTCCAGGAGTTGAAGTTAATATTTCAAGCAAATGCCCGGATTGAGAGATATGAAGTCTCCAATAAGTTCTACAGCTGCAAAATGGAGGAGAATAGTTCTGTCAGTGAACATATACTCAGAATGTCTGGATACCACAATCACTTGACTCAGCTGGGAGTTAATCTTCCGGTTGATAGTGTCATTGACAGGGTTCTTCAATCACTGCCACCAAGCTACAACAGCTTCGTGATGAACTATAATATGCAAGGGATGGATAAGACAATTCCCGAGCTCTTCGCAATGCTAAAGGCTGCGGAGGTAGAAATCAAGAAGGAGCATCAAGTGTTGATGGTCAACAAGACCACTAGTTTCAATAAGAAGGGCAAAGGGAAGAAGGGGAACTTCAGGAAGAACGGCAAGCAAGTTTCTGCTCAAGTGAAGAAACCCAAGTCTGGACCTAAGCCTGAGACTGAGTGCTTCTACTGCAAAGGGACTGGTCACTGGAAGCAGAACTGCCCCAAGTATTTGGCGGAGAAGAAGGATGGCAAAGTGAAGGGTATATTTGATATACATGTTATTGATGTGTACCTTACTAATGCTCGTAGTAGCGCCTGGGTATTTGATACTGGTTATGTTGCTCATATTTGCAACTCGAAACAGGGGCTACGGATTAAGCGAAGATTGGCTAAGGACGAGGTGACGATGCACGTGGGAAATGGTTCCAAAGTGGATGTGATCGCGGTCGGCACGCTACCTCTACATCTACCTTTGGGATTAGTTTTAGACCTGAATAATTGTTATTTGGTGCCAGCGTTAAGCATGAACATTATATCTGGATCTTGCTTGATGCGAGGCGATTATTCATTTAAATCAGAGAATAATGGTTGTTCTATTTATATGAGTAATATCTTTTATGGTCATGCACCCTTGATGAGTGGTCTATTTTTGTTGAATCTCGATAGTAGTGATACACATATTCATAGTATTGAAGCCAAAAGATATAAGTTTAATAATGATAGTGCAACTTATTTGTGGCACTGTCGTTTAGGTCATATTGGTGTAAAGTGCATGAAGAAACTCCATGCTAATGGGCTTTTGGAATCACTTGATGCTCGCGAACCATGCCTCATGGGCAAGATGACTAAGACTCCGTTCTCCGGAACAATATAGCGAGCAACAGACTTATTGGAAATAATACATACTGATGTATGCGGTCTGACGAGTGTTGATGCTCGCGGCGGGTATCACTATTTTTTGACCTTCACAGATGATTTGAGCAGATATGGGTATATCTACTTGATGAAACATAAGTCTAAAACATTTGAAAAGTTCAAAGAATTTCAGAGTGAAGTGGAAAATCATCGTAACAAGAAAATAAAGTTTCTACGATCTGATCGTGCAGGTGAATACTTGAGTTATGAGTTTGGTCTTTATTTGAAACAATGCGGAATAGTTTCGCAACTTACGCCACGTGGAACACCACAGCGTAATGGTGTGTCCGAACGTCGTAATCGAACTTTATTAGATATGATGCGATCTATGATGTCTCTTACTGATTTACCGCTATCATTTTGGGGTTATGCTTTAGAGACGGCTGCATTCATGTTAAATAGGGCACCATCTAAATCCTTTGAGACGACACCATATGAACTATGGTTTGGCAAGAAACCCAAGTTGTCGTTTCTTAAAGTTTGGGGCTGCGATGCTTATGTGAAAAAGCTTCAAACTGATAAGCTCGAACCTAAATCGGAGAAATGTGTCTTCATAGGATACCCAAAAGAGACTGTTGGGTACACCTTCTATCATAGATCCGAAGGCAAGATATTCGTCGCTAAGAATGGATCCTTTCTAGAGAAGGAGTTTCTCTCGAAAGAAGTGAGTGGTAGGAAAGTAGAACTTGATGAGGTAACTGTACCTGCTCCCTTATTGGAAAGTAGTCCATCACATAAATTTGTTCCTGTGACTCCTACACCAATTAGTGAGGAAGCTAATGATGATGATCATGAAACTTCGGATCAAGTTACTACCGAACCTCGTAGGTCAACCAGAGTAAGATCCGCACCAGAGTGGTACGGTAATCCTGTTCTGGAAGTCATGTTACTTGACCATGACGAACCTACAAATTATGAGGGAGCAATGATGAGCCCAGATTCCGCAAAATGGCTTGAGGCCATGAAATCTGAGATGGGATCCATGTATGAGAACAAAAGTGTGGACTTTGGTTGACTTGCCCATTGATCGGCAAGGCATCGAGAATAAATGGATCTTCAAGAAGAAGACTGACGCTGACGATAATGTTATTGTCTACAAAGCTCGACTTGTTGCGAAAGGTTTTCGACAAGTTCAAGGAGTTGACTACGATGAGACCTTCTCACCCGTAGCGATGCTTAAGTCCGTCCGAATCATGTTAGCAATTGCCGCATTTTATGATTATGAAATTTGGCAAATGGATGTAAAGACTGCATTCCTGAATGGATGTCTGGAAGAAGAGTTGTATATGATGCAACCTGAAGGTTTTATCGATCCAAAGGATGCTAACAAAGTGTGCAAGCTCCAGCGATCCATTTATGGACTGGTGCAAGCATCTCAGAGTTGGAATAAACATTTTGATAGTGTGATCAAAGCATATGGTTTTATACAGACTTTTGGAGAAGCCTGTATTTACAAGAAAGTGAGTGGGAGCTCTGTAGCATTTCTAATATTATATGTGGATGACATATTGTTGATTGGAAATGATATAGAATTTCTGGATAGCATAAAAGGATACTTGAATAAGAGTTTTTCAATGAAAGACCTCGGTGAAGCTGCTTATATATTGGGCATCAAGATCTATAGAGATAGATCAAGACGCTTAATTGGACTTTCACAAAGCACATACCTTGATAAAGTTTTGAAGAAGTTCAAAATGGATCAAGCAAAGAAAGGGTTCTTGCCTGTGTTACAAGGTGTGAAGTTGAGTCAGACTCAATGCCCGACCACTGCAGAAGATAGAGAGAAAATGAGAGTCATTCCCTATGACTCAGCCATAGGTTCTATCATGTATGCAATGCTGTGTACCAGACTTGATATGTGCCTTGCTATTAGTTTAGCACGAAGGTCCCAAAGTAATCCAGGAGTGGAGCACTGGACAGCGGTCAAAAACATCCTGAAATACCTAAAAAGGACTAAGGATATGTTTCTCGTTTATGGAGGTGACAAAGATCTCGTTGTAAACGGTTACGTCGATGCAAGCTTTGGCACTGATCCAGATGACTCTAAGTCACAAACCGGATACGTATCTATATTGAATGGTGGAGCTGTAAGTTGGTGCAGTTCCAAGCAGAGCATCGTGGCGGGATCTACGTGTAAAGCGGAGTACATAGCTGCTTCGGAAGCAGCAAATGAAGGAGTCTGGATGAAGGAGTTCATATCCGACCTAGGTGTTATACCTAGTGCATCGGGTCCAATGAAAATCTTTTGTGACACTACTGGTGCAATTGCCTTGGCAAAGGAATCCATATTTCACAAGAGAACCAAGCACATCAAGAGACGCTTAAGTTCCATCCGCGATCAAGTCAAGGAGGGAGACATAGAGATTTGCAAGATACATACAGATCTGAATGTTGCAGACCCGTTGACTAAGCCTCTCTCGCGAGCAAAACATGATCAACACCAAGACTCCATGGGTGTTAGAATCATTACAGTGTAATCTAGATTATTGACTCTAGCGCAAGTGGGAGACTGAAGGAAATATGCCCTAGAGGCAATAATAAAGTTGTTATTTATATTTCCTTATATCATGATAAATGTTTATTATTCATGCTAGAATTGTATTGACCGGAAACTTAGTACATGTGTGAATACATAGACAAACAGAGTGTCCCTAGTATGCCTCTACTAGACTAGCTCGTTAATCAAAGATTCTTAAGTTTCCTAGCCATAGACATGTGTTGTCATTTGATGAACGGGATCACATCATTAGAGAATTATGTGATGGACAAGACCCATCCGTTAGCTTAGCACTATGATCGTTTAGTTTATTGCTATTGCTTTCTTCATGACTTATACATGTTCCTATGACTATGAGATTATGCAACTCCCGAATACTGGAGGAACACTTAGTGTGCTATCAAACGTCACAACATAACTGGGTGATTATAAAGATGCTCTACAGGTGTCTCCGATGGTGTTTGTTGAGTTGGCATAGATCGAGATTAGGATTTGTCACTCCGATTGTCGGAGAGGTATCTCTGGGCCCTCTCGGTAATGCACATCACTATAAGCCTTGCAAGCAATATGACGAATGAGTTAGTTACGAGATGATGCATTACAAAACGAGTAAAGAGACTTGCTGGTAACGAGATTAAACTAGGTATGGTGATGCCGGCGATCGAATCTCGGGCAAGTAACATACTAACGACAAAGGGAACAACGTATGTTGTTATGCGGTTGGACCGATAAAGATCTTCGTAGAATATGTAGGAGCCAATATGAGCATCCAGGTTCCGCTATTGGTTATTGACCGGAGATGTGTCTCGGTCATGTCTACATAGTTGTCGAACCCGTAGGGTCCGCACGCTTAACGTTCGATGACGATTTGTATTATGAGTTATGTGATTTGATGTACTGAAGGTTGTTAGGAGTGTGGGATGAGATCGCGGGCATGCCGAGGAGTCTCGAAATGGTTGAGACATAAAAATTGATATATTTGACCATGTTATTCGGACACCGGAAGTGTTACAGGTAGTTTCGGATAAAACCGGAGTGCCGGAGGGGTTACCGGAACCCCCTGGGGAAGTAATGGGCCTTAGTGGGCCTTAGGAGAGAGGGAGGGCAGCAGCCACGAGGTGGCGCCCCCCTAGGGGAGTCCGAATAGGACTAGGGGAGGGGGGCGTGGCCCCTCTTTCCCTCTAACTCTCCTTCCTTCTTCTCCTACTTGTACTAGGAAAGGGGGGCCGATTCCTACTTGGAGTAGGATTCCCCCCTTGGGCACGCCCCTTAGGGCCGGTCGGCCTCCTCCCCCCCTATATATACGGGGGAGGGGGGCACCCCATAGACACACAAGTTGATCTTTAGCCGTGTGCCGTGCCTCCCTCCACAAATTTCCACCTCGGTCATATTGTCGTCGTGCTTAGGCGAAGCCCTGCGTCGGTAACTTCATCATCACCGTCACCACGCCGTCGTGCTGACGAAACTCTCCCTCGGCCTCAACTGGATCAAGAGTTTGAGGGACGTCACCGAGCTGAACGTGTGCAGATCGTGGAGGTGTCGTGCGTTCGGTACTTAGATCGGTTGGATTGCAAAGACGTTCGACTACATCAACCGCATTACTAAATGCTTCTGCTTTCGGTCTACGAGGGTACGTGGACACACTCTCCCCGCTCGTTGCTATGCTTCTCCTAGATAGATCTTGCGTGATCGTAGGCAATTTTTTTGAAATACTACGTTCCCCAATGATACATCTCCATCCTATCTACTTTGCCAAACACTGTTGCCCTTGTTTTGGACTCTAACTTGCATGATTTGAATGGAAATAAACCGGACTGACGCTCTTTTCAGCAGAATTGCCATGGTGTTATTTTTGTGCAGAAATAAAAGTTCTCGGAATGACCTGAAACTTCACGGAGAATATTTTTGGAATATATAAAAAATACTGGCGAAATAATCAAGACCAGGGGGCCCACACCCTGTCCACGAGGGTGGGGGCGCGCCTATCCCCCTGGGCGCCCCTGCCTCATGGGCCCCCTGGAGCTCCACCGACCTCAACTCCAACTCTATATATTAACATTCGGGGAGAAAAAAATCAGAGAGAAGGATTCATCGCATTTTACGATACGGAGCCGCCGCCAAGCCCTAATCTCTCTCGGGAGGGCTGATCTGGAGTCCGTTCGGGGCTCTGGAGAGGGGAATCCGGTGCCATCGTCATCATCAACCTCCTCCATCACTAATTTCATGATGCTCACCACCGTGCGTGAGTAGTTCCATCGTAGGCTTGCTGGACGGTGATGGGTTGGATGATATTTCCCATGTAATCGAGTTAGTTTTTTAGGGTTTGATCCCTAGTATCCATTATGTTCTGAGATTGATGTTGCTATGACTTTGCTATGCTTAATGCTTGTCACTAGGGCCTGAGTGCCATGATTTCAGATCTGAACCTATTATGTTTTCATGAATATATGTGAGTTCTTGATCCTATCTTGCAAGTCTATAGTCACCTATTATGTGCTATGATCCGTTAACCCCGAAGTGACAATAATCGGGATACTTACCGGTGATGACCGTAGTTTGAGGAGTTCATGTATTCACTAAGTGTTAATGCTTTGGTCCGGCACTCTATTAAAAGGAGGCCTTAATATCCCTTAGTTTCCAACAGGACCCCGCTGCCACGGGAGGGTAGGACAAAAGATGTCATGCAAGTTCTTTTCCATAAGCACGTATGACTATATTCGGAATACATGCCTACATTACATTGATGAACTGGAACCAGTTCTGTGTCACCCTATATTATAACTGTTGCATGAGGAATCGCATCCGACATAATTCTCCATCACCGATCCAATGACTACGAGCTTTTCACATATTGATCTTTGCTTAGTTACTTTTCCGTTGCCACTGTTACAATTACTACAAAACTGCTACTGTTACTTTTGCCACCGTTACTGCTACTTCCATAATACTTTGCTACTAAATACTTTGCTGCAGATATTAAGTTATCCAGGTGTGGTTGAATTGAAAACTCAACTGCTAATACTTGAGAATACTCTTTGGCTCCCCTTGTGTCAAATCGATATATTTGGGTTGAATACTCTACCCTTGAAAACTGTTGCGATCCCTATACTTGTGGGTTATCAAGACTATTTTCTGGCGCCATTGCCGGGGACCGTAGCTCTATTCTTTGAGTCACTTGGGATTTATATCTGTTGATCACTATGAGGAACTTGAAAGACGAAAAATCCAAGATTTATCCCTCAACTACGAGGGGAGGTAAGGAACTGCCATCTAGCTCTGCACTTGATTCACCTTCTGTTTTGAGGAAGCTTGCGACGCCTAAACCTGCTTCTGCTATTAATTCTGATAGGTCGCATGTTATTGATGATGCCACTTCTACTATGCATGATACTTATTATTAAACTACTTCTATGCTTGATACTACTGTGCCATTAGGTGAATTTCTTGATGAACAATTTGCTAGGGCTAGAGAGAATGAAATTATTGAAACTGATGATATTGATGAAAGTGATGATGAAGGTTCTCCCCCTATATATGAATTGCTGTTGTGCTTGAGGGTTATCTTATGGATGAAGAAACTGCTAGAGATTTTCTTGCTTGCAATGATAGATATGATCTTAAGAAATTATTAGCTAAGCTGAAAGAAAAATCTTTGAATGCTAGAATAAAATATGACCCTGCTTTTGCTACTTCACCTATCTGTATTTCCGATAAGGATTATGATTTCTCTGTCGACCCTGAGATAATTACTTTGGTTGAATCTGATCCTTTTTATGGCTATGAATCTGAAATTATTGTGGCACATCTTACTAAATTAAATGATATAGCCACCCTATTCACTAATGATGAGAAAACTCGTTAGTACTATATCCTTAAATTATTTCCGTTCTCATTAAAGGGTGATGCTAAAACATGGTTTAATTCTCTTGATCCTGGTTGTGTGCGTAGTCCCCAGGATATGATTTATTACTTATCTGCTAAATATTTCCCCGCTCATAAGAAACAAGCTGCTTTAAGGGAAATATATAATTTTGTGCAAATTGAAGAAGAGAGTCTCCCACAAGCTTGGGGGAGGCTTCTCCAATTACTTAATGCTTTGCTTGACCATCCTCTCAAGAAAAATGAAATACTTGATATCTTTTATAATGGACTAACCGATGCTTCCAGAGACCACCTGGATAGTTGTGCTGGTTGTGTTTTCAGGGAAAGAACAGTTGATCAAGCTGAATTGCTATTGAATAATATGTTGACTAATGAAAATAATTGGACACTTCCTGAACCAACTCCTAATCCAACTCTGAAGAAAAGGGGTATTCTATTTCTCAGTCCTGAATATATGCAAGAGGCAAAGAAATCTATGAAAGAAAAGGTTATTAAAGCTGAAGATGTTAAGAATTTACCACCTATTGAAGAAATACATGGTCTTGATAACCCGACACAGGTAGTAAAAGTAAATTCTCTCTATAGATTTGATGAAGGTGATATTCCTCATTATAAGTCTGCTAGCCAATGCTTAGATGAGTTTGATAATTTTATTGTTAAACAAGAAAACTTCAATGCTTATGTTGGTAGACAATTGAAACGAAATGCTTATATGATTGAACACTTGAGTGATTATATGTCTAGAGTTAAAGGTGAACTTAAACTCATTAGTAAACATGCTTCTATGGTTACCACTCAAGTAGAACAAGTGCTTAAAGTTCATAATGATTTGCTCAATGAATTAAATAATAAGAAAAATGATAATGCTGTTAGAGTTATGACTAGAGGGGGTAAAATGACTCAGGAACCTTTGTATCCTGAGGGCCACCCTAAGAGAATTGAGCAGGATTCTCAGAGAACTAATGTTGATGCACCTAGTCCTTCTAAAAAGAACAAAAAGAAAATTCATAGGACTTTGCATGCTTCTAGTGAACCTGTTGTAGACACACCTGAGAATCCCAATGATATTTCTATTTCTGATGTTGAAACACAATATGGTAACAAACATGAACCTAGTGATAATGTTAATGATGATGTTCATGTTGATGCTCAACCTAGAAATGACAATGATGTAGAGATTGAACCTGTTGTTGATCTTGATAACCCACAATCAAAGAATCAACGTTATGATAAGAGAGACTTCATTGCGAGGAAGCATGGTAAAGAAAGAGAACCATGGGTTCAGAAACCCATGCCCTTTCCTCCTAAACCATCCAAGAAAAAGGATGATGAAGATTTTGAGCGCTTTGCTGAAATGATTAGACCTATCTTTTTGCGTATGCGTTTGACTGATATGCTTAAAATGAATCCTTATGCTAAGTATATGAAAGATATTGTTACAAATAAAAGAAAGATACCGGAAGCTGAAATTTCCACCATGCTTGCTAATTATACTTTTAAGGGTGGAATACCAAAGAAACTTGGAGATCTAGGAGTACCAACTATACCATGCTCCATTAAAAGAAACTATGTTAAAACTGCTTTATGTGATCTTGGAGCCGGTGTTAGTGTTATGCCTCTCTCTTTATATCGTAGAATTGATTTGAATAAGTTGACACCTACCGAAATATCTTTGCAATTGGCCGATAAATCAACTGCTATACCTGTCGGTATTTGTGAGGACGCGCATGTTGTGGTTGCAAACGTTACTATTTTAACGGACTTTGTTATTCTTGATATTCCCGAGGACGATAGTATGTCGATTATCCTTGGAGACCCTTTTTGAATACTGTAGGGGCTGTTATTGATTGCAACAAAGGCAATGTCACTTTTCATGTTAATGGTAATGAGCATATGTACACTTTCCGAGGAAACAACCTCAAGTCCACAACATCAATTCTATTGGAAAAATTCCAACAATTACTATTGGAGGTTTTGAATTTCCTCTTCCTATTGTCAAGAAGAAATATGATATTCTTATTGCTGGGGATGTGCATATCCCCGTTGATGTAACCTAGTGTTATTCGAAATTTCTTCGGTTCCATGTTATTCGAAAAGAGTTCGTTAACAAGACTGGATCAACCTTGTCAGTGGATTCCTTTTGATGAGCATGAGATGGATGAAGTTAGAAAGCACAACCTTCTGTACCCTCCTTTTACTTTCTGTTATTTAGAATAAATAAAGCAAAAAAAGTATTTTCTGTCTGTTTTCTGAATTATCCTTGCAATAAAAAAATACCCCGAAAATAAAAGTTCTCCAAATGCCCCGAAAATGGAATATGATTTTTTCTAGAATATTGAAGAATATCTGGCACTGAGAACACACCAGGGGGGCACCACCTGGCCACGAGGGTCCAGGGTGTGCCCCTGCCTCGTGGGCCCCTCATGGCCCCCTCCACTTATTCCAGCACCCACACACTTCTTCTTCCTCCAGAAAAAAATCCTCCCATAGCTAAAACCCGTGTTCGAGCTCATTTTGCTGCAATTTTCGATCTCCTTGCTCAAAGCTCCATTCACAAAACTGCTTTGGGGGATTGTTCTTCGGTATGTGACTCCTCCAATGGTCCAAATAGTTTTTGTTCTAGTGCTTTATTTATTGCAAATTTTTGCTGCCTAGGTGACCCTGTTCTTGAGCTTGCATGTCAAATTTATATGGTCCGAAGTAGTTCTAATCCATGATATAGTCTCTAGGCACTTGTGGGAGTAGTTGCTATCAATATTGTTGAGTTTGGTTCACTTTTATTTTGTGTCACTAAAAATTTCAGAAATTTTTCAGAGGAAGAAGTATATTTAGGGAAATGTACCAAGGCGGTTCTTCAAGGAAGCAAGGACCCAGGCCCGCAATACGTGAGCCTGACTATGAACTACCAAGAGAAGCTCAAGTGCGGCCTTGTGAATGGCCGTCAGAAAATTTCATGGTCCAAGCAGGAATTAAGGAGGAATTTGACGCATATGTGCGTAATGCTGAACTCGAGGGCTTCATGTTAGATAAGTGCCCCAATATTACCACCTAACTGATTCCTTTGTGAGAAGGTTTAAATTTACATCCTCGTGCAATTCTCACACTGTCCTATTTGATCTCTATGATAAATCTTATACCATGGACTTAGAAGATTTTAATACTGCTTGTAAACTCCCGCAATGGGGTGGTGCTAGTGAACCTCGCAAATCTGAGTTTAAAGATTTTCTTGCTAGTATCACTGTGGGGGAATCTAGAGAAATAACACAAGCTACCATCGGGAGCATTCATTTTCCCGCCATACATTATTTTGCTCTCTTTATAGGTAGATGCATTAACGGTAAGGATGAGGCATGTCACATGTGTGCTCCCGACCTTAGTGTTCTCAAGAGTGTTGTATTAGGAGATAAACAATACAACTTGGGGGCTATTGTTGCACGAAGGTTGCATCAAAACAGTATTAGTGGAGATTTGTTTGGTGGAATTTATGCAACCCGTGTAGCTAATTATCTTGAGATACCCATACATGAAAATGATATGGAATTGCCTCCTGCTTATTTAGATTATAATGCTATGGTTCGACATCAGTTTGTTGAGAGGAATGAACAGTTCCTCCAATACCGACTAATCTTTGACAGACATCGCACTGTCCATGTTGCTCTCCCTGCTCTTGCTTTCTTTGACTTTCACACAAAAGGGAGATATGTTATAACCAGGGAGGAGGCGAACGAGTATGAGAGGAGGACGGAGGCAGCCCGCCTCAAGTTGCAGCTCATCAGGCAATAGCTGCTGCATCTCAGTACGACCCCAGCTACAACTTTGGATATCCGCTAGGCCAGCCGTGGCCATAGACCAACTTAGGCCAAAAGCCTAAGCTTGGGGGAGTACGTATTTCTCACTGACATTACATTCATGTTCACACACTCATTCCAGTTGTCGGTGCTCATACTTTTTCATTGTACTATCCATGCTAGTTTATTTTCTTTTCTAGTCTTCTTGTGTGTTTGAAAAACCTTAAGAAAAATCAAAAAAATTAGTTGTAGCTTTTAGTTAGTTTACTTTCTATGCCGGTAGTAGTAATAATTAAAAGAAAACCCAAAAAGATTTCTCATTCTTCTTTTGCTTGTTGGGAGCTTTCCCGCGTAAATAGTTTTATTTCTTTCTTTTCTTTGGGGGTCGAGATGAGAAGACCATAATTAAAATGTTGAAGTGGCTCTTTTATGCATTATTGTTGGTTTAACCAAGAGCCCATATTACCTTGTCTTCTCCCTTGTATTAAATGCTTGCAGATTCCAGCTTAGTCCAATGCACGTGCACTATTATTATTATCCACACCGTTCGGTCGTGCAAGTGAAAGGCAATAATGACGATATATGATGGACTGATTGAGATGAGAGAAGCTGGTATGAACTCGACCTCTCTTGTTTTTGTAAATATGATTAATTCATCGTTCCTGATTCAGCCTATTATGAATGAAACATGTTTGCAATGACAACTAGAGATTATAGTTGCTTATGCCATGCTTAATTAGCTAGGAGTTTATAATGGTCTACCTTGCATGCCAACATGGTATTAAAATGGTTGTGATGTGGTATAATAGGGTGGTATCCTCCTTTGAACGATTCCAGTGGATTGACTTGGCACATGTTCACACATGTAGTTGAAACAAAATCAACATAGCCTCCACGATATTAATGTTCATGGTGGATTATATCCTACTCATGCTTGCACTCTGATAACCCACAAGTATAGGGGATCAATTGTAGCCTCTTTCGATAAGTAAGAGTGTCGAACCCAACGAGGAGCTAAAGGTAGAACAAATATTCCCTAAAGTTCTATCAACCACCGATACGCCTCTATGCACGCTTAACGTTCGCTTTAACTAGAACAAGTATGAAACTAGAAGTACTTTGTAGGTGTTGTGGGATAGGTTTGCAAGAATATAAAGAGCATGTAAATAAAAACTAGGGGCTGTTTTAGGTAAAGAAGCAATAAAGTTAGTATAGCGAGTGTGGAAAAGTGGTGGTAGGAGTTGCGAAATTGTCCCTAAGCAATTGACTACTTTACTAGACCGATAACAAGTTTTATGTGGGAGAGGCCACTGCTAGCATGTCATCCCTGACTTGGAATTCTATGCACTTATGGTTGGAACTATTAGCAAGCATCCGCAACTACTAACGTTCATTAAGGTAAACCCCAACCATACCATTAAGATATATTGGTCCCCCTTCAATCCCGTATGCATCAATTTCTATGCTAGGTTGAAGCTTCTGTCACTCTTGCCCACCAATGCATAGTCCTATCAACATACAACTAACCCTATGGTGTGATCCACGCGCACGCTCATATTATGGGCACCAAAGGACAGCAACATAACCACAAGCAAATCAAACCAATCATAGCAATTCACCAATTACCGATAGGACAACGAAAATCTACTCAAACGTCATAGGATGGCAACACATCATTGGATAATAATATGAAGCATAAAGCACCATGTTCAAGTAGAGGGTACAGTGGGTTGCGGGAGAGTGGACCACTGTAGATAGATGGGGGAAAGTGATGAAGATGTTGGTGAAGATGACGGAGGTGTTGGTGTAGATTGCGGTGATGATGATGGCCTCGGCGGTGTTCCGGCGCCACCGGGAGAGAGGGGGAGAGAGCCCCCCTTCTTCTTCTTCTTCTTCTTCTTCTTCCTTAACCTTCCCCCTAGATGGGAGAAGGGTTTCCCCTTTGGTCCATGGCCTCCATGGCATGGGAGGGGCAAGAGCCCCTCCAAGATTGGATCTGTCTCTCTGTCTCCTTCTGTTTCTACGTTCTGATTCTGCCCTTTCACCGTTTCTTATATTCCTGGAGATCCGTAACTCCGATTGGGCTGAAATTTGGACACGATATTTATCCGGATATTGGCTTTCTTGCAGCAAAAGAAGGGCACTAACCGCCTTACGGAGTGTCCACGAGGGCCCAGGGAACTGTTAGACCAAAACTCTTTTAGGAAATCAAAAAGTCCCTCACCCTCGTGGGCCCCTCGGGCATCATCTCGCGTTGATCCCAGTTCCCAAAATTCACATATATTCCAAAACAAATCTCCGCCAGTTATTATCCCTTTTGGACTCTGTTTGATATGTATTTTCTGCGAAACAAAAAACATGCAACAAACAGGAACTGGCACTGGGCACTGGATCAATATGTTAGTCCCAAAAATAGTATAAAAAGTTGCCAAAAGTATATGAAAGTTGTATAATATTGGCATGGAACAATAAAAAATTATAGATACGACGAGACGTATCAGGATCCCCAAGCTTAATTCCTACTCGTCCTTGAGTAGGTAAATGATAAAAAAGATAATTTTTGATGTGGAATGCTACCTAGCATAATCTTGACCATGTAATATAATCATGGCATGAATATTAAGACACGAGTGATTCAAAGCAATAGTCTATCATTTGACATTAAGACAATAATACTTCAAGCATACTAATAAAGCAATCATGTCTTTTCAAAATAACATGGCCAAAGAAAGTTATCCCTACAAAATCATATGGTCTGGCTATGCTCCATCTTCACCACACAAAATATTCAAATCATGCACAACCCCGATGACAAGCCAACAATTGTTTCATACTTTTGAGGTTCTCAAACCTTTTCAACTTTCACGCAATACATGAGCGTGAGCCATGGATATAGCACTATAGGTGGAATAGAATATGATGGTGGAGGTTGTGTGGAGAATACAAAAATGAGAAAGTCTCACATCGACGAGGCTAATCAACGGGCTATGGAGATGCCCATCAATTGATGTCAATGTGAGGAGTAGGGATTGCCATGCAGCAGATGCACTAGAGCTATAAGTGTATGAAAGCTCAAACTGAAACTAAGTGGGTGTGCATCCAACTTGGTTGCTCATGAAGACCTAGGGCATTTGAGGAAGCCCATCGTTGGAATATACAAGCCAAGTTCTATAGTGAAAATTCCCACTAGTATATGAAAGTGATAACTCAAGAGACTCTCTATATGAAGAACATGGTGCTACTCTGAAGCACAAGTGTGGTAAAAGGATAGTAACATTGTCCCTTCTCTTTTTTTCTTTTTTTGTAGGCTTCTTTGGCCTCTATATTTTTTTGGGGGGGGGGCTTCTTTGGCCACTTTTATTTCGATCATGGGACAATGTTCTAATAATGATGATCATCACACTTTTATTTACTTACAACTCAATATTACATCTCGATACTAGAACAAAATATGACTCTATATGAATGCCTCCGGCAGTGTAGCGGGATGTGCAATGATCTAGTGTAGCAATGACATCAAAAAACGGACAAGCCATGAAAACATCATGCTAGCTATCTTACAATCATGCAAAGCAATATGACAATAAATGCTCAAGTCATGTATATGGTGATGATGGAAGTTGCATGGCAATATATCTCGGAATGGCTATGGAAATGCCATGATAGGTAGGTATGGTGGCTGTTTTGAGGAAGATATAAGGAGGCTTATGTGTGATCGAGCGTATCGTATCACAGGGTTTGGATGCACCGGTGAAGTTTGCACCAACTCTCGAGGTGAGAAAGGGCAATGCACGGTACCGAAGAGGCTAGCAATGATGGAAGGGTGAGAGTGCGTATAATCCATGGACTCACATTAGTCATAAAGAACTCATATACTTATTGCAAAAGTTTATTAGCCCTCGAAGCGAAGTACTACTACGCATGCCCCTAGGGGGATAGATTGGTAGGAAAAGACCATGGCTCGTCCCCGACCACCACTCATAAGGAAAGCAATCAAAGAACACCCCATGCTTCAAATTTGTCACACAACGTTTACCATACGTGCATGCTACGGGACTTGCAATCCTCAACACAAGTATTTCTAAATTTCACAATTACTCAACTAGCACGACTCTAATATCATCACCTTTATATCGCAAAACTATTGCAAGGAATCAAACATATCATATTCAGTGATCCATAAGTTTTATGTAGGATTTTATGACTAACCATGTGAATGACCAATTCCTGTCATTTCTCTAAATAGATATAAGTGAAGCAAGAGAGTTTAATTCTTTCTACAAAAGATATGCCCACGCTCTAACAAATATAAGTGAAGCAAAAGAGCATTCTACAAATGGTGGTTTTCTATGTGAAGAGGAACAGGCAATCCAAACTTCAAATGATATAAGTGAAGCACATGAAGCATTCTATAAAGCCATAATCAAAAGATATAAGTGAAGTGCAAAGAGCATTCTATAAATCAACCAAGGACTATCTCATTCCAGCATGGTGCATAAATAAAAGTGAAAACTAAATGCAAAAGACGCTCCAAGATATGCACATATCGCATGAACGAAACGAATCCGAAAACATACCGATACTTGTTGAAGAAAGATGGGATGCCTTCCGGGGCATCCCCAAGCTTAGACACTTGAGTCTCCTTGAATATTTACTTGGGGTGCCTTGGGAATCCCCAAGATTGATCTCTTGCCTCTCCTCCTTATCCTCATATCGAGACATCCTCGATCTTCGAACACTTCATCCACACAAAACTCAACAGAAAGTTCGGTAAGATCCGTTAGTATAATAAAGCAAATCACTAATCTAAGTACTGTTGCAAACCAATTAATATTTTGTTTTTGCATTGTAGCTACTGTAATATAACTTTTCCATGGCTTAATCCACTAATAGAAATTGATAGTTTCATCAAAACAAGCAAACTATGCATCAAAAACAGAATCTGTCTTAAACAGGACAGTTTGTAGTAATCTGAACATTCACCATACTTCTGGTACTCCAAAAATTCTGAAAGAATTAGGAAAAATAAAAAAATTGTATAGAAAGACAGTGCAAAAAGTTTCAGAACCATTTGACGTTCCAGTAAAAAAAATGTAAAATCGCGCACTACAGCCAAAGTTTCTGTTTTGCACCGCACAAACCAACAAGCAATTTAAACATCCTAAAGGCAAATCTTGGCACATTATTTTTATAATACAATGGAATTGTACAAGGGAATAATTATTTTTGTTGAAAAGTTTCTGTAATCAAGATTCACAAAGTTTCCGTGAGCATGAACAAAGTTCAAGGAGCTCCCCCACTTCAACAATGCTTGTCTCTCTCACTTTCACTTTCCTTTTTGAAATTTTTTGGGTTCCCCTCTTTATTTTTTTATTTTTAAACTATATAAAATCACTCAACATAAATAAATGACTCTCTAAAACTTCTGGGTTGTCTCCCTGGCAGCGCTTTCTTTAAAGCCATTAAGCTAGGCATATAGTGCTCAAGTAATGGATCCACCTGGATCCCAAGGTATATCAAAGCCAATTTTAATTAACAATGATTTGGCATTTAGTAGTGAGCACAAAGCAACATATATCATGCAACAATGAAGTCTAACTCTCTTCCTATGCATCGACATGTCATAAAAGAACAATTCATGCACACATAGTAAAGGCCAATGCATAGTATAAACAGTTTCTTGCAATTTTATCTATTGGAAACATGGAGAGGCGGAGATGTAGTTCATCTCTCATAATAATTGCAAGTAGGAGCAGCAAACACATGCATATTCTATCTATCAAAATCATCATGTGTAGTAGTGAAACACAACCCAGCAAACTTCTCCGATATAGTGTAGTCGGGGGAATTCAAAAAGATAATAGGACTATCATGCGTGGGTGCAATAGCAACAATTTCATGTTTAACATAAGGAACTATAACAAGTTCATCTCCATAAGCATAATTCATATTGGCATCTTTGCCACAAGCATAGCAAGCATCATCAAAAAGGGATATTTCAAAAGAATCAACGGGATCATAACAATCATCATAGCAATCATCCTTCGGTAAGCACGAAGGGAAATTAAACAATGTACGAGTTGAAGAGTTACACTCATTAGAAGGTGGGCACGGGTAGCTAATCCGCTCTTCCTCCTTTTGTTCTTCGCTCTCCTCATCATCTTTTTCATCCAATGAGCTCACAATGTCATTAATTCTTCTTCCATAGACTCATGCAAAATGTTAGTCTCTTCTTGGACAGCGGAGACCTTCTCAATAAAATCATCAATATTGGAATTGAATTCATAATTCTCAAAGCAATATTTAAGTTTAGCAAAATTTTCAGGTCTGTAAACAGCATCATCAAGATTTTCACACTCTTTAATCAAAGATTCAATCTCATAAGCACCCATAAAAGCAACGAATTCTTCTATTTGTTCCACATCATAGTAATCATATATACCATTAGCATAAGAAGCCAAGGTTTTATTATCATTAAATCTGCATGAAAAGGGAAGGTGTGGAGCCTTCATCCTAGAACAACAAGTATAATCATATCTCAAGCATAGTTGCCGAGCATGCCAATGCAAAATATGAATTTGATCCCATAATAGTTTCCCTTTTTGAGTCAAGCAATAATCCCTAAAGTATTCACGTTGATCCAACGTGTCTCCCATTATATAATTGAATGGGTTTTTCTCAGGATTATTAAAGTAGTGCATAATATCTTTCACATAATGAGCATCGAGGGTTTTAGGAGGTTCCCCATCTCCATGAGTAGCAAGTAAACCTATTTTTTTTGTATTTTGTGTTCCATATCCATAACTAAAGATAGAGAACAACTTAGAACAGCAAATAAAAATTACTTAGTGATAAAGCAAACAAGCACACACGAGAATATTCACCCCACGCTACTGCTCCCCCGCAACGGCGCCAGAAAAAGGTCTTGATAACCCACAAGTATAGGGGATCAATTGTAGCCTCTTTCGATAAGTAAGAGTGTCGAACCCAACGAGGAGCTAAAGGTAGAACAAATATTCCCTCAAGTTCTATCGACCACCAATACAACTCTATGCACGCTTAACGTTCGCTTTACCTAGAACAAGTATGAAACTAGAAGTACTTTGTAGGTGTTGTGGGATAGGTTTGCAAGAATATAAAGAGCACGTAAATAAAGACTAGGGGCTGTTTTAGGTAAATAAGCAATAAAGTTAGTATAGCGAGTGTGGAAAAGTGGTGGTAGGAGTTGCGAAATTGTCCCTAAGCTATTGACTACTTTACTAGATCGATAGCAAGTTTTATGTGGGAGAGGCCACTGCTAGCATGTCATCCCTGACTTGGAATTCTATGCACTTATGGTTGGAACTATCAGCAAGCATTCGAAACTACTAACGTTCATTAAGGTAAAACCCAACCATAGCATTAAGATGTATTGGTCCCCCTTCAATCCCGTATGCATCAATTTCTATGTTAGGTTGAAGCTTCTGTCACTCTTGCCCTCCAATACATAGTCCTATCAACATACAACTAACCTATGGTGTGATCCATGTGCGCGCTCATATGATGGGCACCAAAGACAGTAACATAACCACAAGCAAATTAAACCAATCATAGCAATTCACCAATTACCGATAGGACAACGAAAATCTACTCAAACGTCATAGGATGGCAACACATCATTGGATAATAATATGAAGCATAAAGCACCATGTTCAAGTAGAGGGTACAACGGGTTGCGGGAGAGTGGACCGCTGTAGATAGATGGGGGAAGGTGATGAAGATGTTGGTGAAGATGACAGATGTGTTGGTGTAGATTGCGGTGATGATGATGGCCCCGGCGGCGTTCCGGCGCCACCAGGAGAGAGGGGGAGAGAGCCCCCCTTCTTCTTCTTCTTCTTCCTTGACCTTCCCCCTAGATGGGAGAAGGGTTTCCTCTCTGGTCCATAGCCTCCATGGCATGGGAGGGGCGAGAGCCCCTCCGAGATTGGATCTGTCTCTCTGTCTCCTTCTGTTTCTACGTTCTGATTCTGCCCTTTCACCGTTTCTTATATTCCTGGAGATCCGTAACTCTGATTGGGCTGAAATTTGGACACGATATTTATCTGGTTATTGGCTTTCTTGCGACGAAAGAAGGGCACCAACCGCCTTATGGAGTGTCCACAAGGGCCCAGGGCGCGCCTGACCCCCTGGGGCACGCCCCCACCCCCATGGGCCCCTCGGGCATCGTCTCGCGTTGATTCTAGTTCCCAAAATTCACATATATTCCAAAAAAAATCTCCGTCAGTTCTTATCCCGTTTGGACTCCGTTTGATATGGATTTTCTGCGAAGCAAAAAACATGCAACAAACAGGAACTGGCACTGGGCACTGGATCAATCTGTTAGTCCTAAAAATAGTATAAAAAGTTGCCAAAAGTATATGAAAGTTGTATAATATTGGCATGGAACAATCAAAAATTATAGATACGACGGAGACGTATCACACTCAGGGTTGATTAATTTTAATGCATGTTCTTGACTGTTGTCGCTCTCTAGTTGGTCGCTTCCCAGTCTTTTTCTAGCCTTCACTTGTACTAAGCGGGAATACTGCTTGTGCATCCACTTCCATAAACCCCAAAGTTATTCCATATGAGTCCACCATACCTTCCTATAAGCGGTATCTACCTGCCGTTCCAAGTAAATTTGTATGTGCCAAACTCTAAACCTTCAAATGAAATTCTGTTTTGTATGCTCGAATAGCTCATGTATCAACTAGGGCTGTCTGTATCTTCCATGCTAGGTGGGTTATTCTCAAGAGGGGTGGACTCCGCTCCTCACTCACGAAAAAATGGCTAGTCACCGGGATGCCCAGTCCCATGCTCAAACCAAATCAAAATAATTGCAAACAAAACTCCCCCAGGACTGTTGTTAGTTGGAGGCACCCGTTGTTTCAGGCCAGCCATGATTGATGCTTGTTGGTGGTGGGGGAGTATAAACTTTACCATTCTCTTTGGGAACCGCCTATAATGTGTGTAGCATGGAAGATATCGAGATCTCTCGGTTGTTATGTTGACAATTAAAGTATGCCGCTCAAAATATTATTTATCTCTATTTCAAAATCGAGCTCTGGCACCTCTACAAATCCCTGCTTCCCTCTGCGAAGGGCCCATCTATTTACTTTTATGCTGAGTCATCACCCTCTTATTAAAAAGCACCAGCTGGAGAGCACCACTGTCATTTGCATGCATTACTATT
Source organism: Triticum aestivum (assembly GCF_018294505.1). Classification (NCBI taxonomy): domain Eukaryota; kingdom Viridiplantae; phylum Streptophyta; class Magnoliopsida; order Poales; family Poaceae; genus Triticum; species Triticum aestivum. The sequence continues at coordinate 465,811,982 of NC_057814.1, read as the reverse complement.
AGTTTATATTGAGTATGACTGGATCTCTTTTACCATGAATTACAATGTTTAGTCAGTCCTTGATCTTCAGAGGTGCTCTGCATTTATGTTTTGCGGTCTCAGAAAGAGCTAGCGAGATACCATCTTGTTATATCATATTATGATTGTTTTGAGAGAGTGTTGTCATCCGAGATTTATCATTGCTCGCTAGTTGATTATGCCATTGATATGAGTAAACATGAGACCTAAGCATTTTTGTGAATATGGTTAGTTCATAATCTTTGTTGAAAACTTGAATGCTGGCTTTACATATTTACAACAACACGAGCAAACAGAGTTTGTAAAATTTTTCTTTATCACTTTCAGTTTGTCAACTGAATTGCTTGAGGACAAGCAAAGGTTTAAGCTTGGGGGAGTTGATACGTCTCCATTGTTCTACTTTTCCAAACACTTTTGCCCTTGTTTTGGACTCTAACTTGCATGATTTGAATGGAACTAACCCAGACTGACGCTATTTTCAGCAGAATTGCCATGGTGTTATTTTTGTGTAGAAATAGAAGTTCTCGGAATGACCTGAAACTTCACGGAGAATATTTTTGGAATATATAAAAAATACTGGAGAAAGAATCAAGACCAGGGGGCCCATACCCTATCCACGAGGGTGGGGGCGCGCCTACCCCCTGGGCGCGCCCCCTGCCTCGTGGGCCCCCTGGAGCTCCACCGACCTCAACTCCAACTCTATATATTCACGTTTGGGGAGAGAAAAATCAGAGAGAAGGATTCATCGCGTTTTACGATACGGAGCCGCCGCCTAGCCCTAATCTCTCTCGGGAGGGCTGATCTGGACTCCGTTCGGGGCTCCGGAGAGGGGAATCCGTCGCCATCGTCATCATCAACCTTCCTCCATCACTAATTTCATGATGCTCACTGCCGTGCGTGAGTAATTCCATTGTAGGCTTGCTAGACGGTGATGGGTTGGATGAGATTTACCATGTAATCGAGTTAGTTTTGTTAGGGCTTGATCCCTAGTATCCATTATGTTCTGAGATTGATGTTGCTATGACTTTGCTATGCTTAATGCTTGTCACTAGGGCCCGAGTGGCATGATTTCAGATCCGAACCTATTATGTTTTCATGAATATATGTGAGTTCTTGATCCTATCTTGCAAGTCTATCGTCACCTATTATGTGTTATGATCCGTTTACCCCGAAGTGACAATAATCGGTATACTTACCGGCGATGACCGTAGTTTGAGGAGTTCATGTATTCACTAAGTGTTAATGCTTTGGTTCGGTACTCTATTAAAAAGAGGCCTTAATATCCCTTAGTTTCCAATAGGACCCCGCTGCCACGGGAGGGTAGGACAAAAGATGTCATGCAATTTCTTTTCCATAAGCACGTATGACTATATTCGGAATACATGCCTACATTACATTGATGAACTGGAGCTAGTTCTGTGTCACCCCATGTTATAACTGTTGCATGAGGAAACGCATCCGACATAATTCTCCATCACAGATCCAATGCCTACGAGCTTTTCACATATTGATCTTTGCTTAGTTACTTTTCCGTTGCCACTGTTACAATTACTACAAAACTGCTACTGTTACTTTTGCCACCGTTACCGTTACTTCCATACTACTTTGCTACTAAATACTTTGCTGCAGATATTAAGTTATCCAGGTGTGGTTGAATTGACAACTCAACTGCTAATACTTGAGAATATTCTTTGGCTCCCCTTGTGTTGAATCAATAAATTTGGGTTGAATACTCTACCCTCGAAAACTGTTGTGATCCTCTATACTTGTGGGTTATCACCCAACACTTGGGGTTTCCCAAGTGGCACCCCCTTCCTTATTTTACCGGAGAGGAAAAGGGAAGAGGGAAGGGAGGAAGGAAAGGGGGGCCGAACCCCCTCTTCCCTCTCCCAATCGGCCTCCTGCCATAGGGGGGTGCGCCACCCCTTGTGGGCTGCTGTGCTCCCCTCTCATGGCCCATATGGCCCATTATCCCCCTCCCGGGGGGGGGGGGTCCGGTAACCCCCCCGGTACTCCGATAAATACCTGATACACTTTGGAACACTTCCGTTGTCCGAATACTATCATCCTATATATCAATCTTTACCTCTCGGCCATTTCGAGACTCCTCGTCATGTCCGTGATCTCATCCGGGACTCCGAAAAACATTCGGTCACCAAATCACATAACTCATATAATACTAAATCGTCAACGAAGATTAAGCGTCTGGACTCTACAGGTTCGAGAACTATGTAGACATGACGGAGACACCTCTCTGGTCAATAACCAATAGCGGAACCTGGATCCTCATATTGGCTCCTACTGAAGGAAATATGCCCTAGAGGCAATAATAAAGTTGTTATTTATATGCCCTAGTGGGTCGCTCCGAAAAGTTAATCACATAGAGACCGTTCTCGACATGCCCAACAAAGGCTACTTTAAGAGTCTTGCTCCACAAGAGGGCCACGGTATCAATATCAAAGAAGGTGGCAAAGCCCATGATAGAAAGTTGACGAACGGAAAGTAGATTGTATGCAAGGGACTCAACAAGCATGACTTTCTCGATCGTGAGATCATGAGAAATGACTACTTTGCCGAGTCCCAATACCTTAGAGGATGAGGCATCACCCCACTCGACATTGGTGGGCATAGATGGAATCTTGTGCACGTCCACCACCAAGTCCTTGCTTCCGGTCATATGATTTGTAGCTCCACTATCGAGCAACCATGATCCCCCACCGGAAGCAAACACCTACAAGAGATCAATGCTTGTTTTTAGGTACCCATTTTTTAATGGGTCCTTTGATGTTAGTAATAAGGGTCTTAGGAACCCAAATAGACCATTCAATGTACTCATGAGGAGAACCAACAAATTTGGCATAAACATGCCCATCACTAGCATGGCATAACACATAAGAAGGATTAAAGTCGCCGGCTTTGTTGGATGGGGTGGTATTGCCCTTCTTGACACTGTCACCCTTCGCATTGTTCTTCTCCTTGGAAGCACCCTCTCCCTCCTTCACAAAAGTTTGCTTGAGAGGAGGAGGTCGTTTGGTCTTGTCATTCTTCTTCTTGTTCTTGGGCTTGGGTGCGAACCCAATCCCCTCCTTGGTCACAACTTCCTTTTGGTTTCTCAAAAGGTCGTTGAGGTTCTTCTCACCTTGTATGCATGACACAAGGCCTTTCTCAAGTTGCTCCTTCAACTTAGCATTCTCCTCAACAAGATGCACATGCTCACAACAAGGGTTAGTAGCATTTGCATTATCAATTAACACCATATGAGGAAAGGTGGCTTTCTCCTTAGTTAGCTTTACTTGGAGTTGATCATGAGACTCCTTGAGGCTAGCATGAACACCCTTCAAGACTTTGTGAGCCTTGTCGAGAATGTCAAACTCCTCTTTAAGTCTAGCAAGATCAACCCCAAGTTTTGCCTTCTCAGAGTTTAGCACACGAGACACAACAAGAGCATGATCAAGATCTTTCTTTAACTTAGCATGATCATCATTGTATGACTCCCCAAGAGCCAAACGAAGACCACACTCTTCGTCAAGAGCATTGGAAAGATCCGAAATCTCATCGGCATAGTCACGACTATGCCCCTCCATCTTAGAGATGGTATCTTCATGAGCCTTGATCATGTCATTGGCTTCACCAAGTTGTTCCAAGAGAGCAACGAAGTGCTTCTTGGATTTACCCTTGAGTTTACCCATAAAGGTCTCAAACTCATTTTCCTCCACATTTGTCCCCTCATGTTCATCAATGCTATCCGTCGAAGAAGGATGATTAATGATGGTAGTTTTGATGTTGGGGGTTACCTTGTTGGTGGCTTTAGCCATGAGGCACTTGGCGGTGATGTTCTCATTGGGTGAGTCGAAGAGACACATCCGTGGAGTCTTCGCAATGGCAACGGAGGCCATGGCAACCAACTCACCATCTTCATCATCGTCATCATCCTCATTGTACTCTTCTTGTACCACCAATGCCTTGGGAGGAGTCTTCTTGGTGAAATTGCTCTTGTTGGGGAACGACTTGGCCTTGTCCTTTCTAATGAGCTTGCCACCATTGTCCTCCCTCTTCTCGTAAGGGCACTCCGCAACAAAGTGGCTCACATTGCCACAATTGAAGCAAGTCCTCACTCGTTGCTTGCCCTTTGCGCCACTTGAATTGTTCTTGTTGAAGTTTGGCCTTGTGTTCTTCTTGCTCCAAAATTGCCTTGAAGCAAGAGCCATGTGTTCATGATAAGCATACTTCGTATCTTCGAGGTTGCCCTCCTCTTCTTCCTCTTCATCCTCTTCCTCAATACTAACCTTGGCCTTTAGAGCAAGGTTGGGCTTCTTTACTCTTTGAGAGCGAAGAACCGCATTGTCGGCGGTCTTGTCCAAGATGCTCATAGCAACAAACTCATCCAACACTTCACTTGATGACAAGGTGTGGAAGTCCGGCCTTTGACGAATTACGGAGGACATGGCTTTGTGGTAGGGCATCATTGCCTTGAGGAATTTGCGCTTGATCCAATTGTCATCCGTGTCCTTACTTCCATGATCTCGGAGAGAGACCGCGAGTTTGGTTACTCTCCGAAAAAGCTCACGAGGTTCTTCATCTTCTTTCATTGCAAACTCGTCGGCTTCATCTTGCACCACTTCATAGTTGGAGCGTTGAATGCTTGCGCTTCCCCGATAGAGGGAAACAACTTGGAGCCAAGCATCTTTGGCCACGGTGTAAGGCCGGAGATGAGGAAGATCTTCGGGTGGGATTGCTTCTTGGATGATGAAGAGAGCATTCTCATTGAATTGATGATCCACAACTTCTCTAGGAGTGAAGTTACTTCGGTCATGCGGATAAAAACCTTCTTCAATGATCCTCCAAAGGTTAGTGTTCACATGATTTAAATGACGCTTAAAACGATAGACCCAAGAATCAAAATCTACATTCTTCTCAATCTTAGGGGTCGGGCCGGCATGATTCAAATGAGTGGAAGGGAGCGGTCCACCATAGACAGGTGGAGGTTCCACATGGGCAAAGATGCCGGTCCCATTTTTACCACTAGAAGAAGGAGCTTTCTCGCTAGTAGCTTCCCCCTTGTCGGAGGTAGCATCCGTCACCTTGTTAGCGGGATCACCCACTTTCAACGGTGCGGTGGAAAGTTTAAGCCCTTCTAAGAATTTATTAAACATGCTTTCGACCTCGGTCGTCATGGAGGTTTTCAATGTGTCCAACGCCACATTGAATTCCTCACGAGAGACCGCGGTTCCCCCATCTCCCGTAGACGAGACCAGATTCACACCGGAGTGCTCCTCCACACCGTCTACGACGTCAACCATACTCTTTGGACGGTAAAGTCCTTAATAAAGAGACGAGGCTCTGATACCAATTGAAAGGATCGATATAGTTGACTAGAGGGGGGGTGAATAGGCAACTAACAATTTTTAGCTTTTCTTTACCAATTTAAACTTTGCATCAAAGTAGGTTGTCTAGATATGCAACTAGGTGAGCAACCTATATGATGCAACAACAACAAGCGCACAAGCAAGAAAGGGATACAACACAATATAAGCGTGCACAAGTAAAGGTAAGAGATAACCAAGAGTGGAGCCGGTGGAGACAAGGATGTGTTACCGAAGTTCCTTCCTTTGAGGGGAAGTACGTCTCCGTTAGAGCGGTGTGGAGGCACAATGCTCCCCAAGAAGCCACTAGGGCCACCGTATTCTCCTCACGCCCTCACACAATGCGAGATGCCGTGATTCCACTATTGGTGCCCTTGAAGGCGGCGACCGAACCTTTACAAACAAGGTTGGGGCAATCTCCACAACTTAATTGGAGGCTCCCAACAACACCACAAAGCTTCACCACAATGGACTATGGCTCCGCGGTGACCTCAACCGTCTAGGGTGCTCAAACACCCAAGAGTAACAAGATCCGCTAGGGATAAGTGGGGGAAATCAAATATCTCTTGGTGGAAGTGTAGATCGGGGCCTTCTCAACCAATCCCGAGCAAATCAACAAGTTTGATTGGCTAGGGAGAGAGATCGGGCGAAAATGGAGCTTGGGGCAACAATGGAGCTTTTGGGGGAAGAGGTGGGTCAACTTTGGGGAAGAAGACCCCCCTTTATAGTGGGGGAAGCAATCCAACCGTTACCCCCCACTTCAGCCCCGCAGAGAGCGGTACTACCGCTTGGCCAGCGGTACTACCGCTCCCCCTCGCGGTACTGCCGCTGGGCCCAGAGCGGTACTACCGCGGTGGTCAGGGCGGTACTACCGCACACGAGCGGTACTACCGCCCCCACTGCCGCGGCTAGTACCGTAAAACCCGACACGGAAAAAGACCCCTCGAATCGAGGCGGTACTAGCACGAAGCCGCAGCAGTACTACGGCTGGGGGCTACAGCGGTACTACCGCTGTGGAGCGGTACTGCCGCTTGTAGCACCCAAGCGGTACTACCGCTCCGGCCCGCGGTACTACCGCTGGGACCAGAGAGGGCACACTGAGAGAGGGGAACGAGCTCATCAACGAAGCGGAAAGGCTCGGAGGGTGTGCAAAGGAAGTGTACGTGATGATTCCACCCTAGCCTTTCCAAAGCGGACCTCCTCTTGATAGTACGGTGATCCCTACGAGACTAGTCCACCAAACTAATTCGAAAGTACTACACCGTCTTCGCTTCAAACTCCGAGGGGAAGGAATCGTCTCGTGCCAAAGGATGAATCTCTGAAAAACTCAATGCACACGATTAGTCCGCAAAAGCATTGTCATCAATCACCAAAATATCTAAGGGATACAAATGCCCTTACACTAGGGTTTTACGCATCCTCGTGGCCCGAACCTGGGTAAACGATCCTTGTGCTGATTACTAATCCTGCTCTTCTCGCAACCCTGCGCCCCGGCAACCGTAGTAGGAATTCTTGTGATCCCATAGGTGTCGTTCCACACCGACACCTTTGGCGCGCCAGGTAGGGGGCGCAATTGTGAGAATCTGGTCTAGTAGCTAGCCTAGCAGTTCTTCGTCGCCATAGCTCCCAAGAAGGAGACGGCCAGGAGAAAGGGGCGCCGCCTGCGAACGTGAAGGACGCCAGTGTGGCAACAGAGAAGCTAAGTCATTCAGAGCTTTGAGTTATTTCCTTTTATATATAAGGTTATCATCCTCGGAGATCTTGCCTATGTATGAGAAACCTGCACGCAAAGGGGCCCTCCCGCAATTGGCAACGCCCTTGTTCTGTTTCGAGTCCGCTCAACAGCTCAAAGCGGCCGCGTCGAGAGTGGCGGGGTAGCCTTCCGCACTTGGCAACGCTCCCGACTTTGACTCGAGTCAAACTCGACAGTTCGGGCGGCCGCGCTAAGGGTGGTAAGGTGGTTCGCCCGTCCCCAAGATGCCGCCCTGGGTTTACGCGCCGGCAAACCTACCCAGTTAACGTAGGGTGGACATACAAAGGAAAACCGAGCAGGAAAATAACATGCATGATACTAAAAGTGCTGTAGAGTCATATTACATCAAATTGTTGCTGCGGTTCTAACTAGAGATAGCAATTGTCTTGGTTGTGAACCTGCAGCGGCGATAAGAAACGGGGTGCCTAATCCCGACGCTGGCCCTCCACCCTCAGAATTCCGCCGACACGGCTGATGATGGGCTTGATGCGCTCCCTGAGCGGCGCGAGGTCAGTACCCTCCGGCAAGCTCTCCAGCACGGCGTCGAAGTCGAGGTCAGGGTACCAGTGTGCCACCTTGGTCATGGCGCCCTGGCAAAGCCTCCGGGCCTTGTCGGCCAGCGAGGCCGCCCGGTTGGCATGAAGCTGCTCCAGGGCCCCGGGAACACACTCGAAGAACAAGGTCAGCTTGGCGTTGGTGGTCCCGCTGCGCTCTGGAGCGTACCTCACGCTTGGCATCCCCATGGTAGCCAGCTGTGCGGTAATCCTGCCGGCGACGTCTTCGAGGCGGCCGATCCAGCGGTTCACGCCCTCCTTGAAATCCTTATGCTCGGTGGCCTCGTCCCTTCGCAGCTGCTTCTCGGTCTCCAGCTCCTTGGCCAGGATCCCCTCCCGGGCTTTGGCCTCCGTGAGCATCCCCTTGAGGCCCTCCAGCTTTAGCGTGAGGTCCTTGAGGGACTTGTTGGCCTCGGAGAGCTCCCCGGCCTTGCTGATGGCCGCGCCCTGCGCCTCCGCCAGGGCGCTGTTGAGCGTGTCCTTCTCCTGGGACAGCTTCAGGGCCTGCTCCTTTAGCTCGTCCCGCTCCACCTCCAGCTCCTTCACCTTGTCGGCATACACCTGGGCTTGGGCATCGAGTGCCTCCTTGTGCCTCTGCTCCAGCTCACGGGTCCGCTGCAAGACAAGCTTCCCCACCTCTTCATCCTTGCCGCGGAGCGTGGCGGCAAGCTTCTCCTCGCGCGCAGCGAGGTCCTCCTCCTGGGAGTTCAGTGCGGCCTGGTGCTGAGTCCGGGCGGCCTCGGCTGCCGCGGCCAAGCCCTCCACTGTCTCCCGGGCCTTCTCGATGTCGGCCAGCTTCATGGTGAGCTCCACATCACGCTTGGCCAGCTCGCCCTGGGCAGCCTTCAGCTCCTTGTGAGCCTCGCGGAACCAGTCCTGCGTCTCGGCAACGCGCTTCTGGAGGTCCGCCTTCGCCTTCTCCACCACCGCCGTCCTGGACTTAGCCTTGTCCAGGCGGGCGCGGTGGAGCGCCTGGAGCTTCCGGAAGCTGGCGCCCATGGCGTGGAGGAGCCGCTCTTCCTGCGAGCCGTCGCCACCAACGATTGGCTCGTCGATGACTTCAAGCCCGGCAGCGGCGAGCACTTTGTCGTCGAACACCTCTCCCTCAACAGGTGTCCTGGTGCTCGACGCACCTGGAAGGTGGACGAACAAGTCGTCGCTCACCCTCAGGTACTTGCCGGAGCCGGAAGCAGCAGAAGAGGAAGGCTGGTCATCAGCCGCCTCCTCCTCCTCCTTGGCAGCGGCCCCGCCGGCCTCCCCGGCAGGCCCCTTGCCGATCTCCTCAGCGGCGGCCTTGCCGGCCTCCCCGGTGGGCCCCTTGGCGGCGTCCTCAGCAGCGCCCTTGGCGGCCTCCTCCACGACGATCTTCTCAGCGTCCGCCTCGGCGGCCTTGGCGACGTCCTCGATGACGGCGTCCACGTCCTCTGGGTTCGCTGAGGAGGGATCTGGACACCAAAGAAGGGAGTGAGGCAAGGCCAAGACCAAGAGCCAGAAAGAAAAAGGAACAGGGACGAACGGCGAACGACTTACCAGCGCCAGTACCAGGCTGGGAAACGGAAGTCCCCTCCCCGCCAACATTTGGTGTCGAGGCAAAGCCGCCGACGCCCAAGTTCTCCTCCTCCTCCTCCATGTGCGTGGGCTCGGTGCTTGGCGCCCTTGCCGGGGACGCCCCTCGGGGCGGCGTGGTCGATGGCGACGACGTGTTGGGAGTAGCCCTCTGCGGCTCCTCCTGCTGCTGCTCTCCTCCTGCGTACCTGGCAAGGTCAGCACGAAAGTGTCGTGCCCCTGACACATGTCGACGGGGGAAGAGTGATGAACTTACGCTAGGGGCTGCTGTCCGGGCTGCTCAACACCACCAGTGGCGCCCTCGAAGTACCAGCCGGGGGCTGGCCACCCACCAAGACCTTGGCCCTCTTCACTCTCTGGGCCAACGTCTCCACGTCCCTACAAAGACGAAGACAAGTCAAGACGAGCGACACAGATTGAGGAGGCAGAGATAACGAAAAGGAACCAGATACTTACTCGTTGTCCGCCTCCTCCTCTGCTGTCTTCCTCTTCCTCCTTGGGCCGAGGGATCCATAATGGAAAGTGACCTCTGCGTCAACATCCGCCGGAGGAGGGGAAGGAGGCGGTGTCTGGACACGCTTGGACGAAGAAGGGACGGCTGTCTTCTTCTTCACCGCGGCCTTCACCAGCTTCTTCGCAGCTGCGGCCCTCGTGTGGCGCCTGGACCCCTCCAAGACCAGCTGTGGCCGCGTAGCCCTGCCGGGCCAGACCGGCTCGCCGGAACTAGGCCGTCGCAGGACTCGCCCTCTCCCCGTAGCCGGCGTCGGGCCTGCAGCCTCGGCCTCCTCCTCCGACGACTCGCCGCTCCGCCCACTGGGCGAGCTCCCTCTCCTCCACCTCCGCCGCGGCCCTGTCCTCCACACCGCCAGCGCTGCCAGCCTCCTCGGCAAGCTGCTCCTCCCTCGCCCTGGCGGCAATGTAGTCCAGTTCCACCTGGGAGGTGTCCTGAACAAGCAGCCGCTCGGCGTCGGCGTTGACGTACCCCTCGTGCAGAGTATCAAAGAACTGCTACACCTCGGCGTCCTCCGGCTCCTTCCAGCTCGGGTCAGGGCCATGCGCGTTGCAGTCCGGCATCATGGCGATGATATCGGACCGGCGCGAGTTATTACACAACGGGACCACCCCCATCGGCAGCTTGAACAAAGGCCGCTTGAGGACCTTGCCGGCCTTCGCGGTGGCCCTCGCGACCTTGCCAGTCAGCTCGACCTCGCCGTCGCGGCCCACATCGAGCTGGAAGAGCCGCTGGCAGAAATGGGCGTGTCCCATCATTGTGAAGTTATGGTCGAGGCCGGGACGAAGCCGCATGATGTCGGCGGGGTTCGTAAAGAGCCAGGCTGGCCTCCCCTTGTTGTGCAGTGGAGCGATCCGGCGTCGGATGAAGTCTGCCCCGATCATCTCAAGGGTGAGCCCGGCCTCGGTAAGCCAGAGGATCCTGGTGGTGGCAACCGTGAGCTTCTCGTCGTCGGCGTCGACGTCGCTCCAATCGCTTCTGCGGACCAGCGGCGCCCGACGAACTTCGCAGAACGCCGGCGGGTCCTTCTCTTTGATCCAGCACCACCGGCCCCGCCATTCTTCCCACCTTTCCTTCATGGCGCCATCCGGGTACGCTCCCTTGGATCTTGGGATCCAGGCGATGCAACCCGAAATGGCGCCTCCCGTCTGGATCCGAGGGAAGAAGTAATGGCGGAAGAGCGCCGTGTTGGGGTGCACCCCGGCGAAGCCTTCACAGAGGTGCGCAAAAAGGTCCATGCACGCCACCGCATTCGGGGTAAAATCCAAGAGGCGGAAGCCGAAGGTGTGCATGATGTCGCTGAGGAAATCGAAGAAGGGAGGACAGAGCCCGCAGGAAAAATAGTCGACAAAGAAGGGGTACCGATTTGGGGCAGCCTCGGCGCAGTTGGCGGGGATGACGCGCGTGGCTGGATGCCCCGACTTCTCTCCCCCCGTCTTCACCCCCCACAGAGGCTTGAAGGATTCCCGAAGCTCGAGCACGTCGACCGTCGAGGGGAAGAAGGTGGACTGCGTCCGCTACACCGCCAGCGCACTCTCCGGCGGCTCCGCCGCTCCGGCGTCCTTGGCCACTCCCTTGCCCTTGGTGGATTTTGGCGCCATGGCAGCTGGGGGAGGGTGGTAAGACAGAGGACGACGGGAACGCAGCGGCGGCGAGCAAGGGCGAGGCTTAGGGAAGAGGAGGAAGACGAGCGGAGGCTTTCGAGATTGGGGTTGCGCGAAGGGTAAAAGGAACAGTGCACCTGCGGTTATCCCTTTTTATGGGGAAGGTGCGGGTCGCGTTGCCCATTTACTGCGATGTGACGCATGCGTGCGGGAACCGCCCCACGCATGCCGCCCACGTCACGCGCACCCCTCCACGCCACGCCGCGCCGCGCGCGGGTCGTGGGAAGCACAGCGCGCCAAAAGTTTTATCGCGGTAAAAACCACCCCGCCTGCCCGCGCACCGTTTTGGGCCTGGCCCAACAACGTGTCGCGCTTATGTGTGGCCCAGGCCCGGGGGCTCCTGTCGGTGTACAAAAGGAGGGGCACACTTTTGTACCCCTTTACATGTGCATGGGCAGTCGGAGCCGCGCCCACGGTCACACCAAGCAGAACAGGGGAGGTGAGCCAAGGTAAGACCGAAGCCCAAGATAACCAGAGCAACGCCAAGGCCAAGACCACAAAGAGCACAGGGACGAAGCAGGTTCCCCCGGCAAGACCCTTGCCGGGGCAGCTCGCCCCACACCAACAGAGAGAGCCACCCTTGAGCCCACTGTCTCCAATATCACGTTGGGCCAGGGCTCGGGAGTCACCTCCATGGTGGCATGCAGATCTTTGTGAAGACAAGGAACACTCAAGATCAGATGAGGATTAGAAGACGACGATCCTTGGCAGGATCCTTGTCGAGGAAGGCCACCAGACCCCCGGCAAGGCCCTTGCCGGGGACGACAGCGCGCCACGACAAGACCCTTGCCGGGCCACCCGACAAGGCCCTCACCGAGGACGCCAGCAGGGCCACTACCAGGCCCGCACCAACCAAGTCTCCACCACCGTTCACATGCAGCTGCCAGCCCAACCAGCTGGGCGGGCACCTGCGTGGCAACATGCAGCTCCTAGGCCAACTCATCAAGTGCCTACATGGCGGCATGCAGATCTTCGTGGAGGCTCCACCACCGCGCCACCTCAGCTGCCTACCTGCCTACGTGGCGCCGCATGCGTCGCTAGCCAGGGCGCGTGTCGAAGCAAGGAGGAGCGGCGACGGACGGGACGGGCCTCGCCCCCGTCCCCAATAAAGCAAGGGGACACCTAAGCTACACATTAAATGCGTCTTGTCCTGTAATACGAGCGATAAGCTCATAGCACTGTGTGCTTTCCACCTCTTGTGTGCCACTGTGGCAGCCCCTTTCGACTATAAAAGGAGGCTCATGGCATACTGGAGAAGGATTCGGCTCTTTCGAACTACACTCACCACAGCTAGTTCGAGAGCTCAAGAACTCTCTGAAATACACCCACCAAAGCAGGACTAGGGTTTTACGCATCCTCGCGGCCCGAACCTGGGTAAACGATCCTTGTGCTGATTACTAATCCTGCTCTTCTCACAACCCTGCGCCCCGGCAACCGCAGTAGGGATTCTTGTGATCCCATAGGTGTCGTTTCCCCGACACGCGCCCCCCATGGCAAGTCCGAATTGGACTAGGGAGGGGGCGGAGCCCCCTCTCTTTCCTTCTCCCTCTCCTACTCCTTCCCTCTCCCCCCTCTTGGAAAAGGAAGGGGAGTCCAACTAGGATTGGGAATCCTAGTTGAACTCCCCCTATAGGCGCGCCCCTCCTAGGCCGACCTCCTCTTCCGCCCTCCTTTATATACGTGGGCAAGGGGGAACCCCATAGACACACAAGTTGATTTCTTAGCCGTGTACGGTGCCCCCCTCCACAGTTTTCCACCTCGGTCATATTGTCGTAGTGCTTAGGCGAAGCCCTGCGTCGATAACTTCATCATCACCGTCACCACGCCGTCGTGCTGACGAAACTCTCCCTCGGCCTCATCTCGATCTAGAGTTCGAGGGACGTCACCGAGCTGAACGTGTGCAGATCCCGGAGGTGCCGTACATTCGGTACTTGATCGGTTGGATCGCGAAGACGTTCGACTACATCAACCGCGTTACTTAACGCTTCCGCTTTCGGTCTACGAGGGTACATGGACACACTCTCCCTGCTCGTTGCTATGCTTCTCCTAGATAGATCTTGCATGTTCGTAGGATTTTTTTTGAAATACTACGTTCCCCAACAGTGGCATCCGAGCCAGGTCTATGCATACATGTTATATGCATGAGTAGAACACAAAGAGTTGTGGGCGATAATAGTCATATTGCTTACCAACATGTCAGACTTTGATTCGGCGGTATTGTTGGATGAAGCGGCCCAGACCGACATTACATGACCGCGTTCATGAGACTGGTTCTACCGACGTGCTTCGCACATAGGTGGCTAGTGGGTGTCTGTTTCTCCAGCTTTAGCTGAATCGAGTTTGACTACGCCCGGTCCTTGTTGAAGGTTAAAAAAACACACTTGACGAAAAATCGTTGTGGTTTTGATGCGTAGGTAAGAACGGTTCTTGCTAGAAGCCTATAGCAGCCACGTAAAACTTGCAACAACAAAGTAGAGGACGTCTACTTGTTTTTGCAGGGCTTGCTGTGATGTGATATGGTCAAGACGTGATGATATATATAAATTGTTGTATGAGATGATCATGTTTTGTAGCAGTTATTGGCAACTGGCAGGAGCCATATGGTTGTCACTTTATTGTATGAAATGCAATCGCCATGTAATTGCTTTACTTTATCAATAAGCGATAGCGATAGTCGTAGTAGCAATAGTTGGCGAGACGACAACGATGCTTCGATGGAGATCAAGGTGTCAAGCTGGTGACGATGGTGATCATGACGCTGCTTTGGAGATGGAGATCAAAGGCACAAGATGATGATGGCCATATCATATCACTTATATTGATTGCATGTGATGTTTATCCTTTATGCATCTTCTTTTGCTTAGTACAGCGGTAGCATTATAAGATGATCCCTCACTAAATTTCAAGGTATAATTGTTCTCCCTAAGTATGCACCGTTGCTACAGTTCTTCATGCCGAGACACCACGTGATGATCGGGTGTGATAAGCTCTACGTTCACATACAATGGGTGCAAGCCAGTTTTGCACACGCAGAATACTCGGGTTAAACTTGACGAGCCTAGCATATACATATATGGCCTCAGAACACTGAGACCGAAAGGTCGAGCGTGAATCATATAGTAGATATGATCAACATAGTGATGTTCACCATTGAAAACTACTCCATCTCACGTGATGATCGGACATGGTTTAGTTGATATGGATCACGTGATCACTTAGATGATTAGAGGGATGTCTATCTAAGTGGGAGTTCTTAAGTAATATGATTAATTGAACTTTAATTTATCATGAACTTAGTCCTGGTAGTATTTGCATAACTATGTTGTAGATCAATAGCTCATGATGTAGCTCCCCATTTATTTTGATATGTTCCTAGAGAAAAACTATGTTGAAAGATTATAGTAGCAATGATGCGAACCAGGTCCGTGATCTGAGGATTATCCTCATTGCCTAAGTGACGGACCTATTGCAGGAGAAAATGCAGACGTTATGAACGTTTGGCAAGCTCGGTATGATAACTACTTAGTTTAGTGCGCCATACTTTACGGCTTAGAACCGGGACTTCAAAAACGTTTTGAACGCCACGGAGCATATAAGATGTTCCAAGAGCTGAAATAGGTATTTCAGACTCATGCCCGAGTCGAGAGGTATGAGACCTCTGACAAGTACTTTGCCTACAAGATGGAGGAGAATAGCTCAACCAGTGAGCATGTGCTCAGATTGTCTGAGTACTACAATCGCTTGAATCAAGTGGGAGTTAATCTTCCAGATAAAATAGTGATTGACAGAGTTCTCTAGTCACTATCACCAAGTTACTGGAACTTCGTGATAAACTATAATATGCAAGGGATGATGAAAACAATCCCTGAGCTCTTCGTGATGATGAAATCGACGAAGGTAGAAATCAAGAAAAGCATCAAATGTTGATGGTTGACAAAACCACTTGTTTCAAGTAAAAGGGCAAGGGAAAGAAAGAGAACTTCAAGAAGAATGGCAAGCAAGTTGCCACTCCCATGAAGAAGCCCAAAGCTAGACCCAAGCCTGAAACTGAGTGCTTCTACTGCGAAGGAAATGGTCACTGGAAGCGGAACTGCCCCAAATACTTGGCGGATAAGAAGGATGGAAAAGTGAACAAAGTATATATGATATACATGTTATTGATGTGTACTTTACTAGTGTTCATAGTAGCCCCTGGGTATTTGATACTGGTTCAGTTGCTATGATTAGTAACTCGAAACAAGAGTTACAAAATGAACAAAGACTAGTTGTGGGCAAGGTGACGATGTGTGTTGGAAGTTATTCCAAGGTTGATAAGATCACCATCGCACACTCCCTTTACCTTCGGGATTAGTGTTTAACCTAAAATAAATGTTATTTGGTGTTTGCGTTGAGCATAACATGATTGGATCATGTTTATTGCAATAGGGTTATTCATTTAAGTCAAAGAATAATTGTCATTCTGTTTACATGCATAAAACCTTCTGTGGTCATACACCCAAGGTGAATGGTTTATTGAATCTCGATCGTAGTAATACACATATTCATAATATTGATGCCAAAAGATGCAAAGTTGATAATGATAGTGCAACATATTTATGGCACTGCCGTTTAGGTCATATTGGTGTAAAGTGCATGAAGAAACTACATGATGATGAGCTTTTGGAATCACTTGATTATGAATCACTTGATGCTTGCGAACCATGCCTCATGGGCAAGATGACTAAAACTCCGTTATCCGGAACAATGGAGCGAGCAACTAACTTATTGGAAATAATACATACTGATGTATGCGATCCGATGAGTGTTGAGGCTCGTGGTGGGTATCATTATTTTCTGACCTTCACAGATGATTTGAGCAGATCTGGGTATATCTACTTGATGAAACATAAGTCTGAAACATTTGAAGAGTTCAAAGAATTTCAGAGTGAAGTGGAAAATCATTGTAACAAGAAAATAAAGTTTCTACGATCTGATCACGGAGACGAATATTTGAGTTACGAGTTTGATCTTCATTTGAAGCAATGTCGAATAGTTTCGCAACTCACGCCACCTAGAACACCACAACGTAATGGTGTGTCCAAACGTCATAACCATACTTTATTAGATATGGTGTGATCTATGATGTTTCTTACCGATTTATCACTATCTTTTTGGGGGTTATGCATTAGAGACAGCTGCATTCACGTTAAATAGGGCACCATCTAAATCCATTGAGACGACACCATATGGACTGTGGTTTGGCAAGAAACCCAAGTTGTCGTTTCTTCAAGTTTGGGGCTGCGATGCTTATGTGAAAAAGCTTCAACCTGATAAGCTCGAACCCAAATTGGAGAAATGTGTCTTCATAGGATACCCAAAAGAAACTATTGGGTACACCTTCTATCACAGATCCGGAGGCAATATCTTTGTTGCTAAGACTGGATCCTTTCTAGAGAAGGAGTCTCTCTTGAAAGAAGTGAGTGGGAGGAAAGTATAACTTGATGTGGTAGTTGTACCTTCTCCCTTATTGGAAAGTAGTTCATCAAAGAAATCAGTTCGAGTGATTCCTACACCAATTAGTGAGGAAGCTAATGATGATGATCATGAAACTTCTGATCAAGTTACTACCGAACCTCGTAGGTCAACCAGAGTAAGATCCGCACCAGAGTGGTACAATAATCCTGTTCTGGAGGTCATGTTACTTGACCATGACAAACCTACAAACTATGAGGAAGCAATTATGAGCCCAGATTCCGCGAAATGGCTTGAGGCCATGAAATCTGAGATGGGATCCATGTGTAAGAACAAAGTATGGACTTTGATTGACTTGCCCGATGATCGCCAAGCCATTGAGAATAAATGGATCTTCAAGAGGAAGACGGACGCTGATAGTAGTGTTACTATCTACAAAGCTCGAATTGTCGCAAAAAGTTTTCGACAAGTTCAAGGTGTTGACTACGATAAGATTTTCTCACTCGTAGCGATGCTTAAGTCTGTCCGAATCATGTTAGCAATTGCCACATTTTATGAAATCTGGCAAATGGATGTCAAAACTACATTCCTTAATGGATTTCTTAAAGAAGAGTTGTATATGATGGAATAAGAAGGTTTTGTCAATCCTAAAGGTGCTAGCAAAGTGTGCAAGCTCCAGCGATCCATCTATGGACTGGTGCAAGCATATCGGAGTTAGAATATACGATTTGATAAGTTGATCAAAGCATATAGTTTTATACAGACTTGCGGTGAATCCTGTATTTACAAGAAAGTGAGTGGGAGCACTACAACCTTTCTGATAAGTATATGTGAATGACATATTGTTGATCGAAAATGATGTAGAATTTTTTGGAAAGCATAAAGGAGTGTTGAAAGATCGTGGATGTCGCCTAGAGGGGGGTGAATAGGTGCTTTAAAATAATTACGATTAAGGCTTGAACAAATGCAGAATAAACCTAGCGGTTAATTTGCCAAGCACAAAACCTACAACAACTAGGATCACCTATGTGCACCAACAACTTATGCTAAGCAAGATAAACTACTAGGTGAAAGCAAGATATATGACAAGAAACAATATGGCTATCACAAAGTAAAGTGCATAAGTAAAGAGCTCGGGTAAGAGATAACCGAGGCACGCGGAGACGACGATGTATCCCAAAGTTCACACCCTTGCGGATGCTAATCTCCGTTTGGAGCGGTGTGGAGGCACAATGCTCCCCAAGAAGCCACTAGGGCCACTGTAATCTCCTCACGCCCTCGCACAATGCAAGATGCCGTGATTCCACTAAGGGATCTTTGAAGGCGGTCACCGAACCCGTACAAATGGCAACCCTTGGGGGCTGTCACCAAACCCGTACACTTTGGCAACCTTTGGGGGCGGTCACCGGTACCCGTCAAATTGCTCGGGGCGATCTCCACAACCTAATTGGAGACCCCGATGCTTGCCCGGAGCTTTACACCACAATGATTGAGCTCCGAACAACACCAACCGTCTAGGGCGCCAGGGCACCCAAGAGGAACAAGCTCTAGGGTGCCCAAACACCCGAGAGTAATAAGCTACTCAAACTTCACTTCCACGTATCACCGTGGAGAACTCAAACCTATGCACCAAATGCAATGGCAAGGGCACACGGAGTGCCCAAGTCCTTCTCTCTCAAATCCCACCGAAGCAACTAATGCTAGGGAGGAAAATGAGAGGAAGAACAAGAAGGAGAACACTAAGAACTCCAAGATCTAGATCCAAGGGGTTCCCCTCACATAGAGGAGAAAGTGATTGGTGGAAATGTGGATCTAGATCTCCTCTCTCTTTTCCCTCAAAAACTAGCAAGAATCCATGGAGGGATTGAGAGTTAGCAAGCTCGAAGAAGGTCAACAATGGGAGAAGAACACGAGCTCAGAGGATAAGGTTCAATGGGGAAGAAGACCCCCTTTTATATGTGGGGAAAATTCCAACCGTTATGCTCACAGCCCGCACAGAGCGGTCCTCACGGTACTACCGCTCGGCCTCACGGTACTACCGCTAGGGATAGCGGTACTACCGCAAATGGTAGCGCTACTACTGCTTGCGAGCGGTACTAAAAAAAATACTTCCGTGCCTACCTCCGCTGAGCAAAATACGAGATTTTGGTCCGGAGCGGTACTACCACTTAGGAGCCGCGGTAGTACAGCTCTGGAGCAGTACTACCGCTCAGGAGCCACGGTAGTACCGCTCTGGAGCGGTAGTAAAAATTTACATCCGCTCTAGCCGCGGTAGTACCGCTGCAGCCTTTACCAAAACAGCCACAACTTCTACAAACGGACTCCGAATTCAACGAAACCAAGTTTGTTGGAAAGCTAACGACATGGGCTAACACAATCTTGATAGAAATATCAATAAGAAGCAAATGAGAAAAGGCCCATAAGAAAATGGTGAGAACCGTTCCTCGGATAAGACCGGTAAAACCTCCAACACCGAAAACATCATAGAATACGCATGCGAACTCCGTTTTCGATGAACTCAAGCTTGTCATCAAGATGACCATAAGCTCTAAGACTCACAAAGAGAACCAAACAAGAACCAAGAAACATGATGCAAAGATGCAATGGTTTGAGCTCTCTACTAACGATACGATCAAGCTACCAACTTGAGAGCCCCCCTTGATAGTACGGCAAACGATCCTATAACCCGGTCTCCCAACTACCACCATGAGACCGGTAAAACAGAAAACCTATCAAGGGCAAACCTTTGCCTTGCACATGGTCCACTTGAGCTAGATGATGACAATCTTGACTCCCTCAAGTTGGACCACCTTTCTTGATTGCGTTGGCTCGATGAAGACTAGGTGATTGCTCCCCCATAGTCCACTATGGGTGAGCCACTCTTCGGCTCATCTTCACAAGTCCATTGTCACCACAATGGACGGCAAGCTTCAAGCACTTGATCTCTTCGTGATGCATCACTTGAACTTGCACACCGCATCCTAACCCCACAAAGAACTCTCACGAAGACCATGGGTTAGTACACAAAGCGTAATTGACAATGCTTACCATACCATGGGATCACTTGATCCCTCTCGGTACATCTTCTATGCTTTGTGTGTTGATCAACTTAATTCACTCTTTGACTTAGTCTTGATCAACCTCTCACAAGACCAATCTTTTAGGTAATTCCTTGAATAGCACCTTGGTCGACACAAACTCTCCTTGAAACCAACACATGTACTCCAAGAAAAGCCTATGGACAAAACCTTCAAATATAACTCAAGGCAACCATTAGTCCATAGAGATTGTCATCAATTACCATACCATGGGATCACTTGATCCCTCTCGGTACATCTTCTATGCTTTGTGTGTTGATCAACTTAATTCACTCTTTGACTTAGTCTTGATCAACCTCTCACAAGACCAATCTTTTAGGCAATTCCTTGAATAGCACCTTCGTCGACACAAACTCTCCTTGAAACCAACACATGTACTCCAAGAAAAGCCTATGGACAAAACCTTCAAATATAACTCAAGGCAACCATTAGTCCATAGAGATTGTCATCAATTACCAAAACCAAACATGGGGGCACCGCATGTTCTTTCAAGTGTTTGAAAGGAGTTTTTAAAAGAAAGACCTCGGTGAAGCTGCTTACATATTGGGCATCAAGATCTATAGAGATAGATCAAGACGCTTGATAAGATTTTCAATAAGTACATACCTTGACAAGATTTTTGAAGTAGTTCAAAATGGAACAGTCAAAGAAGGAGTTCTTGCCTGTATTGCAAGGTGTAAAGTTGAGTAAGACTCAAAACACGACCATGGCAGAAAATAGAAAGAGAATGAAAGTCATTCCCTATGCCTCAGCCATAGGTTCTAGAAAGTATGCTATGCTGTGTACCAAACCTTTTGTACCTTGCCATGAGTTTGGCAAGGGGGTACGATATTGATCCTGGAGTGGATCACTTGACAGCGGTCAAAATTATCCTTAGAAGACTAAGGAGATATTTCTCGGTTGTGGAGGTGATAAAGAGTTCGTCGTAAAGAGTTACGCCGATGCAAGCTTTTACACCGATCTAGATGACTCTGCGTCTCAATCTGGATACATATTGATATTGAAAGTGGGAGCAATTAGCTAGAGTAGCTCCATGTAGAGCATTGTAGAAACAGAAAATTTGCAAAATACATACGTCTCTGAATGTGACAGACCCATCGACTAAGCTTCTCTCACAAGCAAAACATGATCACACCTTAGTACTCTTTGGGTGTTAATAACATAGTGATGTGAACTAGATTATTGACTCTAGTAAAACCCTTTGGGTATTAGTCACATGGCAATCTAAACTAATCACATGGTGATGTGAACTATTAGTGTTAAATCACATGGATATGTGAACTAGATTATTGACTCTAGTGCAAGTGGGAGACTGAAGGAAATATGCCCTAGAGGCAATAATAAAGTTGTTATTTATATTTCCTTATATCATGATAAATGTTTATTATTCATACTATAATTGTATTAACCAGAAACTTAGTACATGTGTGAATACATAGACAAAACAGAGTGTCCCTAGTATGCCTCTACTTGACTAGCTCGTTAATCAAAGATGGTTATGTTTCCTGACCATAGATATGTGTTGTCATTTGATGAACGGGATCACATCATTAGAGAATGATGTGATGGATAAGACCCATCCGTTGGCTTAGCATTATGATCATTGAGTTTTATTGCTATTGCTTTCTTCATGACTTATACATGTTCCTCTGACTATGAGATTATGCAACTCCCGAATACTGGAGGAACACCTTGTGTGCTATCAAACATCACAACGTAACTGGGTGATTATAAAGATGCTCTATAGGTGTCTCCGAAGGTGTTTGTTGGGTTGGCATAGATCGAGATTAGGATTTGTCATTCCGATTGTCGGAGAGGTATCTCTGGGCCCTCTCGGTAATGCACATCACTATAAGCCTTGCAAACAATGTGACTAATGAGTTAGTTGCGGGATGATGCATTACGGAATGAGTAAAGAGACTTGCCAGTAACGATATTGAACTAGGTATGGTGATACCGACGATCGAATCTCGGGAAAGTAACATACCGATGACAAAGGGAACAACATATGTTGTTATGCAGGAGCCAATATGAGCATCCAGGTTCCGCTATTGGTTATTGACCGGAGATGTGTCTCGGTCATGTCTACATAGTTCTCGAACCCGTAGGGTCCGCACGCTTAACGTTTGATGCCGATATGTATTATGAGTTATGTGATTTTATGTACCGAAGGTTGTTCGGAGTCCCGGATGAGATCACGGACATGACGAGGAGTCTCAAAATGGTTGAGACGTAAAGATCGATATATTGGAAGGCTATATTCGGACATCGGAAAGGTTCTGAGTGGTTCGGGTATTTTTCAGAGTACCGGAGAGTTACGGGAATTCGCCGGGGGAAGTAGTGGGCCTTAATGTGCCATACGGGAAAGGAGAAAGGGGCCTCAAGTGGTGGCCACGCGCCCCCCCCCTGGACTAGGGAGGGGGCGGCGCCCCCCTCTCTTTTCTTCTCCCTCTCCTACTCCTTCCCTCTCTCCCCTCTTGGATAAGGAAGGGGACTCCAACTAGGATTGGGAATCCTAGTTGGACTCCCCCTATAGGCGCGTCCCTCCTAGGCCGGCCTCCTCTTCCCCCCTCCTTTATATACGTGGGCAAGGGGGCACCCCATAGACACACAAGTTGATTTCTTAGCCGTGTGCGGTGCCCCCCTCCACAGTTTTCCACCTCGGTCATATTGTCGTAGTGCTTAGGCGAAGCCCTGCGTCGGTAATTTCATCATCACCGTCACCACGCCGTCGTGCTGACGAAACTCTCCCTCGGCCTCAGCTGGATCTAGAGTTCGAGGGACTTCACCGAGCTGAACGTGTGCAGATCGCGGAGGTGTCGTACGTTCGGTACTTGATCGGTTGGATCGCGAAGACGTTCGACTACATCAATCGCGTTACTTAACGCTTCCGCTTTCGGTCTATGAGGGTGCGTGGACACACTCTCCCCACTCGTTTCTATGCTTCTCCTAGATAGATCTTGCGTGTTCGTAGGATTTTGTTTGAAATACTACGTTCCCAATACCTACATATTCTACGAAGATCTTTATCGGTCAAACCGTTATGACAACATACGTAATTCCCTTTGTCATCGGTATGTTACTTGCCTGAGATTCGATCGTCAGTATCTTCATACCTAGTTCAATCTCGTTACTGGCAAGTCTCTTTACTCATTCCGTAATACATCATCCCGCAACTAACTCATTAGTCACTTTTCTTGCAAGGCTTCTTATGATGTGTATTACCGAGAGGGCCCAGAGATACCTCTTCGATACTTGGAGTGACAAATCCTAATCTTGATCTATGCCAACCCAACAAACACCTTCGAAGATACCTGTAGAGCATCTTTATAATCACCCAGTTACGTTGTGACGTTTGATAGCATAAAAAGTATTCGTCCGGTATCCGGGAGTTCCATAATCTCATAGTCGAAGGAATATGTATTTGACATGAAGAAAGCAATAGCAATAAAATTGAATGATCAATATGCTAAGCTAACGGATGGGTCATGTCCATCACATCATTCTCCTAATGATGAGATCCCGTTATCAAATGACAACTCATGTCCATGGTTAGGAAACCTTAACCATCTTTGATCAACGAGCTAGTCAACTAGAGGCTCACTAGGGACACAGTGTTTGTCTATGTATTCACACATGTATTTGGGTTTCCGATCAATACAATTCTAGCATGAAGAATAAACATTTGTCGTGAATAAGGAAATATAAAATAACAACTTTATTATTGCCTCTAGGGCATATTTCCTTCAGTCTCCACTTGCACTAGAGTCTATAATCTAGATTACATTGTAATGATTCTAACACCCATGGAGTCTTGGTGTTGATCATGTTTTGCTCATGGAAGAGGCTTAGTCAACGAGTCTGCTACATTCAAATCTGTATGTATTTTGCAAATCTCTATGTCTCCCTCCTTGACTTGATCAGGGATGGAGTTGAAGCATCTCTTGATGTGTTTGGTTCTTTTGTGAAATCTGGATTCCTTCGCTAAGGCAATTGCTCCAGTATTGTCACAAAAGATTTTCATTGGACCCGATGCACTACGTATTACACCTAGATCAGAAATGAACTCCTTCATCCAGACTCCTTCATTTGCTGCTTCCGAAGCAGCTATGTACTCCGCTTCACACATAGATCCCGCCACGATGCTCTGCCTAGAACTGCACCAACTGACAGCTCCACCATTCAATATAAATACGTATCCGGTTTGTGACTTAGAGTCATCCGAATCAGTGTCAAAGCTAGCATCGACGTAACCATTTACGACGAGCTCTTTGTCACCTCCGTAAATGAGAAACATACCCTTAGTCCTTTTCAGGTACTTCAGGATGTTCTTGACCGCTGTCCAGTGATCCACTCCTGGATTACTTTGATACCTCCCTGCTAAACTTATAGCAAGGCACACATTAGGTCTGGTACATAGCATAGCATACATGATAGAACCTATGGCTGAGGCATAGGGAATGATTTCCATTTCCTCTCTATCTTCTGCAGTGGTCAGGCATTGAGTCTGAGTCAACTTCACACCTTGTAACACAGGCAAGAACCCTTTCTTTGACTGATCCATTTTGAACTTCTTCAAAACTTTATCAAGGTATGTGCTTTGTGGAAGTCCTATTAAGCGTCTTGATCTATCTCTATAGATCTTGATGCCCAATATATAAGCAGCTTCACCGAGGTCTTTCATTGAAAAACTTTTATTCAAGTATCCTTTTATGCTATCCAGAAATTCTACATCATTTCCAATCAACAATATGTCACCCACATATAATATCAGAAGTGCTATAGAGCTCCCACTCACTTTCTTGTAAATACAGGCTTCTCCGAAAGTCTGTATAAAACCATATGCTTTGATCACCTCATCAAAGCGTATATTCCAACTCCGAGATGCTTGCACCAGTCCATAGATGGATCACTGGAGCTTGCACACTTTGTTAGAACCTTTAGGATCGACAAAACCTTCTTTAAGAAATCTGTTAAGGAATGTAGTTTTGACGTCCATTTGCCAGATTTCATAATCATACAATGCGGCAATTGCTAACATGATTCGGACAGACTTAAACATCGTTACGGGTGAGAAAGTATCATCGTAGTCAAATCCTTCAACTTGTCGAAAACCTTTTGCGACAAGTCGAGCTTTGTAGATAGTAACATTACCATCAGCGTCAGTCTTCTTCTTGAAAATCCATTTATTCTCTATGGCTCACCGATCATCGGGCAAGTCAACCAAAGTCCATACTTTGTTCTCATACATGGATCCTATCTCAGATTTCATGGCCTCAAGCCATTTATCGGAATCTGGGCTCATCATAGCTTCTTCATAGTTCGTAGGCTCGTCATGGTCTAGTAACATGACTTCCAGAACAGGATTACCGTACCACTCTGGTGCGGAACGTGCTCTGGTTGACCTACGAGGTTCGGTAGTAACTTGATCTGAAGTTTCATGATCGTCATCATTAGCTTCCTCTCTAGTTGGTGTAGGCATCACGGGAACGGTTTTTTTGTGACGAGATACTTTCCAATTTGAGAGAAGGTACAGTTACCACATCAAGTTCTACTTTCCTCCCACTCACTTCTTTCGAGAGAAACTCCTTCTCTAGAAAGTTTCCATTCTTGGCAACAAAGATCTTGCCTTCAGATCTGTGGTAGAAGGTGTACCTAATTGTTTCATTAGGGTATCCTATGAAGACGCACTTCTCCGATTTGGGTTCGAGCTTATCAGGCTGAAGCCTGTTGACATAAGTGTCGCAACCCCAAACTTTAAGAAACGACAGCTTAGGTTTCTTGCCAAACCACAGTTCATACGGTGTCGTCTCAACGGATTTAGACGGTGCCCTATTTAACGTGAATATAGATGTCTCTAATGCATAACCCCAAAACAATAGTGGTAAATCGGTAAGAGACATCATAGATCGCACCATATCTAATAAAGTACGGTTATGATGTTCAGACACACCATTATGATGTGGTGTTCGAGGTGGCATGAGTTGTGAAACTATTCCACATTGTTAAATGAAGGCCAAACTCGTAACTCAAATATTCGTCTCCGCGATCAGATCGTAGAAACTTTATTTTCTTGTTACGGTGATTCTCCACTTCACTCTGAAATTCTTTTAACTTTTCAAATGTTTCAAACTTGTGTTTCATTAAGTAGATATACCCATATCTGCTCAAATCATCTGTGAAGGTCAGAAAATAACGATACCCGCCGCGAGCCTCAATACTCATTGGACCGCATACATCGGTATGTATTATTTCCAATAAGTCATTAGCTCGCTCCATTGTTCCTGAGAACGGAGTTTTAGTCATCTTGCCCATGAGGCATGGTTCGGAAGTATCAAATGATTCATAATCAAGTGATTCCAAAAGTCCATATGCATGGAGTTTCTTCATGCGCTTTACACCAATATGACCTAAACAACAGTGCCACAAATATGTTGCACTATCATTATCAATTTTGCATCTTTTGGCATCAATATTATGAATATGTGTATCACCACAATCGAGATTCAATAAAAATAGACCACTCTTCAAGGGTGTATGACCATAAAATATATTACTCATATAAATAGAACAACCATTATTCTATGATTTAAATGAATAACCGTCTCGCACTGAACAAGATCCAGATATAATGTTCATGCTCAACGCTGGCACCAAATAACAATTATTTAGGTCTAAAATTAATCCCGAAGGTAGATGTAGAGGTAGCGTGCCGACGGCGATCATCGACCTTGGAACCATTCCCGACGCGCATCGTCACCTCGTCCTTAGCCAATCTATGTTTAATCCGTAGCCCCTGTTTCGAGTTACAAATATGAGCAACCAAACCAATATCAAATACCCAGGCGCTACTACGAGCATTAGTAAGGTTCTCATCAATAACATGTATATCAAATATACCTTTGTTCACTTTGACATCCTTCTTATCCGCCAAATACTTGGGGCAGTTCCGCTTCCAGTGACCAGTCCCTTTGCAGTAGAAGCACTCAGTTTCAGGCTTGGGTCCAGCTTTGGGCTTCTTCCCGGGAGTGTCAACTTGCTTGCCATTCTTCTTGAAGTTCCCTTTCTTTCCCTTGCCCGTTTTCTTGAAACTAGTGGTCTTGTTAACCATCAACACTTGATGCTCCTTCTTCATTTGTACATCCACAGCTTTGAGCATTGCGAAGAGCTCGGGAATAGTCTTGTCCATCCCTTGCATATTATAGTTCGTCACGAAGCCTTTGTAGCTTGGTGGCAGTGATTGAAGAACTCTGTCAATAACACTATCATCTGGAAGATTAACTCCCAATTGAGTCAAGTGATTATGATACCCAGACATTTTGAGTATGTGTTCACTGACAGAACCGTTCTCCTCCATCTTGCAGCTATAGAACTTGTTGGAGACTTCATATCTCTCAACTTGGGCATTTGCTTGAAATATTAACTTCAACTCCTGGAACATCTCATATGGTCCATGATGTTCAAAACGTCTTTGAAGTCTCGATTCTAAGCCGTAAAGCATGACACACTGAACTATCGAGTAGTCACCAGATCGAGCTTGCAAGACGTTCATAACATCAGCATCTCTCCTGCAGCAAGCCTTTCACATAGCGGTGCATCAAGGACATAATTCTTCTGTGCAGCAATGAGGATAATGCTCAAGTTATGGACCGAGTCCATGTAGTTGCTACCATCATCTTTCAACTTAGCTTTCTCTAGGAACGCATTGAAATTCAAGGGAATGGTAGCATGGGCCATTGATCTACAACATAGATATGCAAAAACTATCAGGACTAAGTTCATGATAAATTAAGTTCAATTAATCAAATCACTTAAGAACTCCCACTTAGATAGGCATCCCTCAAGTCATCTAAATGATACGTGATCCAAATCAACTAAACCATGTCCGATCATCACGTGAGATGGAGTAGTCATCAATGGTGAACATCTCTATGTTGATCATATCTACTATATGATTCACGTTCGACCTTTCGGTCTCCAATGTTTCGAGGCCATGTCTATACATGTCAGGATCGTCAAGTTTAACCCGAGTATTCCGCATGTGCAAAACTGTCTTGCACCCGTTGTATGTGAACTAGAGTCTGTCACACCCAATCATCACGTGGTGTCTCAACACGACGAACTGTCACAATGGTGCATACTCCAGGAGAACACTTATACCTTGAAATTTTAGTTAAGGGATCATCTTATAATGCTACCGCCGTACTAAAGAAAATAAGATGCATAAAAGATAAACATCACATGCAATCAAAATATGTGACATGATATGGCCATCATCATCTTGTGCTTTTGATCTCCATCTACAAAGCATCGTCATGATCTCCATCGTCACCGGCTCGACACCTTAATCTCCATCGTAGCGTCGTGGTCGTCTCGCCAACTATTGCTTCTACAACTATCGCTAACGCATAGTGATAAAGTAAAGAAATTACATGGCGCTTGCATTTCATACAATAAAGAGACAACCATAAGGCTCCTCCCGGTTGTCAGATATCTTACAAAACATGATCATCTCATACAATAACTTTTATCACATCATGTCTTGACCATATCACATCACAACACGCCCTGCAAAAAAAGTTAGACGTCCTCTACTTTGTTGTTGCAAGTTTTACATGGCTGCCACGGGCTTCTAGCAAGAACCGTTCTTACCTACGCATCAAAACCACAACAGTGATTTATCAAGTTTGATGTTTTAACCTTCAACAAGGACTAGCTGCAGTCAAATTCGATTCAACTAAAGTAGGAGAAACAGACACCCGCCAGCCACCTTTATGCAAAACTAGTTGCATGTTTGTCGATGGAACCGGTCTCATGAGCGTGGTCATGTAAGGTTGGCCCGGGCCGCTTCATCCAAAAATACCGCCAAATCAAAATAAGACATTGGTGGTAAGCAGTATGACGATCACCGCCCGCAACTCTTTGTGTTCTACTCGTGCATATCATCTACGCATAGACCTGGCTCGGATGTCACTGTTGGCAAACGCAACATGCAATTTCAAAAAAATCCTACGCTCACACGGGATCTATCTAGGAGATGCATAGCAAGGACGGGGGAGAGTGTGTCCACATACCCTCGTAGACCGAAAGCAAAAGCGTTTGACAACGTTGTTTATGTAGTCGAACTTCTTCTAGCTCCGACCGATCAAGCACCGAACGTACGTCACCTCCGAGTTCTGCACACATTCAGCTCGGTGACGTCCCTCGCCTTGTTGATCCAGCAAGGTGTTGAGGTAGTAGATGAGTTCCGTCAGCACGACGGCGTGGTGACGGTGATGGTGAAGTGATTCTCGCAAGGCTTCGCCTAAGCACCGCAAAACTATGACCGGGGTGTAAACTTTGGAGGGGGGCGCCGCACACGGCTAATGATTGTTGTTGTGTGTTCTAGGCGCCCCCTCCCCACATATATATAGGTGGAGGGGAGGAGAGGCAGCCATGGGGCGCCCCAAGTAGGATCCGAATCCTACTTGGGGTTTCCCAAGTGGCGCCCCCTTCCTTATTTTACCGGAGAGGAAAAGGGAAGAGGGAAGGGAGGAAGGAAAGGGGGGGGGGGCGAACCCCCTCTTCCTTCTCCCAATCGGCCTCCTGCCATAGGGGGGCGCGCCACCCCTTGTGGGCTGGTGTGCTCCCCTCTCATGGCCCATATGGCCCATTATTCCCCCCGGGGGTTCCGGTAACCCCCCCGGTACTCCGATAAATACCCGATACACTTCGGAACACTTCCGGTGTCCGAATACTATCATACTATATATCAATATTTACCACTCGACCAGTTCGAGGCTCCTCGTCATGTCCATGATCTCATCTGGGATTCCGAACAACATTCGGTCACCAAATCACATAACTCATATAATACTAAATCGTCATCGAACGTTAAGCGTGCGGACCCTACGGGTTCGAGAACTATGTAGACATGACCGAGACACCTCTCTGGTCAATAACCAATAGCGGAACCTGGATGCTCATATTGGCTCCTACATATTCTACGAAGATCTTTATCGGTCGAACCATTATGACAACATACATAATTCCTTTTATCGTCGGTATGTTACTTGCCCGAGATTCGATCGTCGGTATCTTCATACCTAGTTCAATCTCGTTACTGGCAAGTCTCCCTAGTCGTTCCGTTATACATCATCCTGCAACTAGCTCATTAGTAACTTTGCTTGCAAAGCTTATTATGATGTATATTACCGAGAGGGCCCAGAGATACCTCTCCGATACTCGGAGTGACAAATCCTAATCTCGATCTATGCCAACCCAACAAACACCTTAGGAGATACCTGTAGAGCATCTTTATAATCACCCAGTTACGTTGTGATGTTTGATAGCACACAAAGTATTCTTCCGGTATCCGAGAGTTGCATAATCTCATAGTCGAAGGAATATGTATTTGACATGAAGAAAGCAATAGCAATAAAACTGAACGATCAATATGCTAAGCTAACGGATGGGTCATGTCCAACATCATTCTCCTAATGATGTGATCCCGCTATCAAATGACAACTCATGTCCATGGTTAGGAAACCTTAACCATCTTTGATCAATGAGCTAGTCAAGTAGAGGCTCACTAGGGACACGGTGTTTGTCTATGTATTCACACATGTATTTGGGTTTCCGATCAATACAATTCTAGCATGAATAATAAAAAATTATCATGAATAAGGAAATATAAAATAACAACTTCATTATTGCCTCTAGGGCATATTTCCTTCAGGGCCCACGCGGGCAGGTGGCGCCGCGAGGAGGTGGTCGCGCCCCTTGCTTGTTTGGGGCCCACAGGAACCGCCTTAGTCCAATACTCCAATTCCACCTCCATGAATCCCTGTAAATACCAAAATCATATGCCATGCCTCCAAAAGAATTTATCGATGCTGCAAGCCTCTGTTCCGAAGAGATCCCATCTGGAGCCCTGCTTCCGGAGCCCTGCCGGAGGAGGAAGCCATTACTGGAGCCATCTTCACCAACCTTGCTGCTTCCATGACCATGTGGAGTAGTTCCTTTAAGACCTATGTGTCCATAGTAGTAGCTAGATGGATCTTCAATACCAAGTTCTCATTCTTGATGGAGATTAATTCAATGTAATAAGTGGTGTGTTTGTTGGGACATGATGGATTGTCACTTTATGTTCACATTGGTCATTGAATTCAATTGAATCTAGTTGGGTTTTGTTGTTGCATAATTAAATAGCTTTGTATTGCACACCAATCTATCTATCTTCTTTGGCCAAGTTCAATTGATTTATCTTTAGTGGGAGTGGTGCTTTGTAGTGGGTTTAATCTTGCGGTGCTCTAAGACAATAAGGGCCAGTACATGTATTGTATTGCTATCAGACTAGATAAAACGAGGGGGTTTTGTCATATTGATAGACTTCTTCCTATCTAAATTATGGCATCTTTCTTCTTGTGATACTTTGTTTCTTACAAACTTAATACCTTGAGATGCGTGTTGGATAGCGGTTTTGGGGTGGAGTATTAGTAGTAGATACATTTGGATTAACGGTCTACTTATCACGGTGTAATGTCCATGAATGATCATAGTCATAAATATTGCATTCTTTTCAATTGCCCAACTATAATTTGTTTACCATGCCATTTACCTATTTTTGAGAGAGAGATGCCACTAGTGAAACTATGGCCCCGGAGTCTGTTCTCTATTAATAAACTATTCTACAAAAAATACCTCTTTTATTTGTCGTTTCACTTCACTATTATCTATCTATTATTTTCTTTTAATCTTGTAATTCGTAAGACAATGGGCTTAACAACCCTCTTGTCGCATTGGGTGCAAATATTTTTGTGTGTGCAAGTGTTGTTTATCTTGGTAGCCTAGAAGTTCCTACTGGTTCGATAAACCTTGGTTCTTAACCGAGAGAAAACTTTGTTGCTCTCTACTTCACCCTTCCTCTTTGGGGAAACCCAACGACTCCTGCGGGAGTAACACTAGCCTCGGAGGAGCACCACTAGTGATGTAACGGGGCGCTAAGGGCCCTCCCTGGGTATCAGTTTTGGTGCCTTATTTCGGTAGTGGTGTCGCTGCCGATTCGTCGAATGAGACCCTGTTCAAGCATATCCCTTCCATCAAGAACTGCTCGCCATATCTAGGAGGGATGATTACCCAACTTTGCATCAAGTATGCTCTTATCAGGAAAGTATGCAGCTTTAAGAATCATTGCACTAAGTGAATCAGGATCATTGAGCACTCTCCATGCCTGCCTGGCCAGAAGAGCCAGGTTAAAAAATTTCCATGTTTCTGAATCCCAATCCACCCAAGTTTTTCGGCCTTATCATGATGTCCAGGAGACCAAACAAGGCTTCCTCTTCCCTTGCTTACTTCCCCACCAAAACTGACGTATCATAGAGGTGATATTATCTTCTGTGCATATTCTCTCGTCGCTCGCTGGCATTTGGTAAATGGGCCAAGCCGCGCATGCTGGAAGGAGAGTGCTCGCCCAGGTTTATATAGTAATAAAGATATATGAAATGTTGGAAAAAAGTTTGATACTTCAAAAAAAGTTTGTTGATTGAAAAAAACGTTTAAAATCTTGAAAGCGGTTGCAAATTCAAAATAAAAGTCCATGGTTCAGAAAATGTTAATCAATTTGAAAAATGTTCCCGAATTTGGGAACCATTTTTCAAATGTGTGAACAATTTTGGAAAAATCAAACAAATTTTGGAATTTCAAACACTTTTTGGAAAAAAAAGACATTAACAGTTTTTTAAATCCCCAAAAAAATTTGAAAAGGAAAAATATTTTGAAAAAATGAACGTATTCTTAATTTTTTTAAAAATTGATAACACCAAAAAAATTCTAGAGGACGTGAACAAATTTTAAAATCCTGATTTTTTAAAAGGCGAATTAAAAGATGTCAAGATTTTTGGGAAACATGAACAATTTTTAAAATATGTGAACATTTTTCAAAAAGCGTTGCTTGATGGATGATAAAGATAAATGTTATAAGTACAAATGAGCTAAAACCCCACTCTCTAGTATATATACAATCGCAACAAAAATATTGTGAACCTGAAACTATTTAGTTTTTGTGGGTGCCCTGAAGCTCAGTTGATTACAAAATATTTTATTTTGAATGATCAATGGCAACTATTTATCAATGAACCGATCTCAAAAAGTGTACCCCATCATGTAGGTGGATTTTTCTATCCCTTTCGCAAGAGCTATATCTTGCTTAATGTGAGACTAACAGATCTCTACCGTGTAGTGCTCGGGAGACTGACCCGCCCATTTAAGTGATTGTAGAACCTTCCATCTTGTTTTCCATTTGGTTTTTCTTTTTTCCTTTTATGTTTCTAATCCCTTTTTTGTTATCTTCAGGATTTTTTGAATTGTTTTATTTGTCTTGCTATGATTTTTATTTGTTTTTTCCGAATTGTCTTCATTTGGAGAGCGTGTAAAAAAGGAAACATGGAAGCAGAAAAAATTACTCCATCAAGAGAGAAAAGGCATTGGTTGTGGGTCCCACTCCAATTAATGAGGCATGTTATCTTATTTCTGTAGGGCGGCAGCAAGTTCATCTAAAACGATAATTCCGCTTACCAATCATGGCAAGATAGATAACGGGTAATGGGCCCTAGTTTTATTGCGAGCCAAAACTACCTAAAAGAAGAAAAATGGAAAAGGATGAAAAATGCCATGATCCAATAAGAAATCCTAGTTCAGATTTTGTCTGGATCAAATTCTTATGTTATACTATTCCATTCTTGGTGATGAGTCGATTTGATAGATCATATGTTGTTATTATGCTGTATAAATATAGATTATTAGTTGTAACTGGCTATGTTAAGGGACTGTAACAAAATAAAGTTCTTTGTATTATTTTTAACTTGTAAAATACTCCAATGCAAATAAAAAAAGATTTTCCAGGCATTGTATTAGCTTTGTTTGTTCAGACCTATGTACCATGATCTTCCCTTCCCCGGCCACACATTACACAGGCATACCTTGATGATGATGCTACATGGTGAAAAGGGTGCAGACTAAGGCATAGCCTAATGGTGAAAAGGGTTTGATGTCTTCCAACCCGCCCAGGTTCAAGGCATAGTACTTGCATTTTGGATTTATTTGTTGTGCCAATTATACTATAGGGATCTTCCTTGCAGTCTTTCTGTAAAAAAATCTCTGGAAAAATGACAAAGCTTTCTACCTTTTTCCAGCCCTATTCTACAACATAATCAGACGTATTTTTTTCAATCTATGTTTCTTATATCATATACATTGAAGTTTCTTTTACCTCTCCTTGAAGTTGGAGGGTTCTACTCTCCTCTCTGATACTCAAGAAATGGAAGAGTTAGGTAGTCGAGGTATTCAAGTATTTCCCTATCTTTCTCACCTCTGTAGAAACGAATACACAGATGAAGTATTTGATTTGTACAATTTATTCATAGGGCCAAACTCTATGGTTGACAAGACATTTATGTGTTCACAAAGGCCATGGGCGAGATGGTCATCAACTGCATGGGAGGAGAGTCTTTCCTTCATCGTTTCCTTGTATTATTTCCTTTTTATCTCTTTTTTTATTTTAAAAATTATGTAGACATTTTTCTGAATGCATATTGAACATTTTTTAATATATGTTAAATATTTTTTAGATAGACATTGAAAATTTCTTCTGAATACATGTTGAACATCATCTAAAAAAAGAATAAATGTTGAACATTAGTCAAATGCATGTTTGAAAATTTTTAAATATAGGTTGAACATTTTTTAGATACACGTTGATTTTCTTTCAAATACACGTTGCACAATTATCCGAATACCTATTGAACGCTTCTAAAATGCACATTGAATTTTTTTGTAAATACATGTAGAACCATTTTAAATACACATTGAACTTTAAAAAAATCATGAACATTTTTGTAAAAGGTGCAAAACATATCTTAATTGCTTATGATTTTTTATAATCGCCACAACTTTTTACATATTTTTGAATAATTTTTAAAATTGTGTGAATAGAATTTTACATTTCATAAACATTTTTAAATTTTATGAACATATTTTTAAAGGTGTGGACATTTTTAATGTTGATAACCCACAAGTATATGTGACCGCAATAGTTTTCGAGGGTAGAGTATTCAACCCAAATTTATAGATTCAACACAAGGGGGGCCAAAGAATATTTGAAGGTATTAGCAGCTGAGTTGTCATTTCAACCACACCTGGAGATTAATTACCTGCAGCAAAGTGATCAGTAGCAAAGTAATATGATAGTTTTGATAATAGTAGCAGCAGTAATGGTAACTGTAACAATGATAGCAGTAATTTTGTAGCAAGTGTAACAATGATGATAGCAGTAGTAACTTAGCAAGAACAATATAGGATAAATTCGTACGCATTGGATCGGTGACTTGTTGGATGATATTCATCATGAGACAGTTATAACCTAGGGCGATGCGGCAGCAGCTCCAGTTCGTCAATATAATGCAGGCATGTATTCCGTAAATAGTCATACATGCTTATGTAAAGAACTTGCATGACATCTTTTGTCCTACCCTCCCGTGGCAGCGGGGTCCTATTGGAAACTAAGGGATATTAAGACCTCCTTTTAATAGAGAACCGGAACAAAGCATAAACACATAGTGAATACATGAACACCTCAAACTACGGTCATCACCGGGAGTGGTCCCGA
Organism: Triticum aestivum; assembly: GCF_018294505.1. Lineage (NCBI taxonomy): Eukaryota > Viridiplantae > Streptophyta > Magnoliopsida > Poales > Poaceae > Triticum > Triticum aestivum. The sequence goes on along the minus strand of NC_057814.1, from coordinate 465,776,361 downwards.
CTATTGTCACTCCGGGGTTGCCGGATCATAACATGTAGTAGCTGACTATAACTTGCAAGATCGGATCTAGAACATGGATATAACTGTGATAACATAAATGGTTCAGATCTGAGTTCATAGCACCTGGGCCCAAAGTGACAAGCATTAAGCATGGCAAAGTCATAGCAACATCAATCTTAGAACATAGTGGATACTAGGGATCAAGCCCTAACAAAACTAACTCGATTACATGATGAATCTCATCCAATTCCTCACCGACCAGCGAGCCTACGAAGGAATTACTCACTCCCGGTGGGGAGCATCATGGAATTGACGATGGAGAAGGGTTGGTGATGACGAAGAACGAAGATCCCCCTCTCCGGAGCCCCAAACGGACTCCAGATCTAGCCTCCCGATGAAGAACAGGAGATGACGACGGCTCTGTCTCATGGATCGCGATAATTCTTTCTCCCTGGTTTTTTTCCTGAAAAATAGGATTTTTTAGCGTTGGTTTCAGGGTCTGCGGGGCCACCAGGTGGGGGCAACCCACCTGGGCGCGCCAGGAGAGGGGGCGCGCCCTGGTGGGTTGTGTCCACCCAGGGGCCTCTCTCCGATGGATCTTGGCTCCAGAAATTCTTATTTATTATATAAAAATTCCTCGCAAAGTTTCATTCCATTCCAAGAACTTTTATTTCCGCACAAAAACAACACCATGGTAGTTCTGCTGAAAACAACATCAGTCTGGGGTTAGTTTCATTCAAATCATGTCAATTAGAGTCCAAATCAAGAGGAAAAGCGTTAGGAAAAGTAGATACGTTGGAGATGAAGGAAATATGCCCTTACGACGATAATAAAGTTGTTATTTATATTTCCTTATATCATGATAAATGTTTATTATTCATGCTGGAATTGTATTAACCGGAAACTTAGTACATGTGTGAATATATATACAAACAGAGTGTCACTAGTATGCCTCTACTTAACTAGCTCGTTGAATCAAAGATGGTTAAGTTTCCTAACCATAGACATGAGTTGTCATTTGATTAATGGGATCACATCATTAGAGAATGATGTGATTGACTTGACCCATTCCGTTAGCTTAGCATTTGATCGTTTAGTATGTTGCTATTGCTTTCTTCATGACTTATACATGTTCCTATGACTATAAGATTATGCAACTCCCGAATACCGGAGGAACACTTTGTGTGCTACCAAACGTCACAACGTAACTGGGTGATTATAAAGGTGCTCTACAGGTGTCTCCGATGGTACTTGTTGAGTTGGCATAGATCGAGATTAGGATTTGTCACTCCGATTGTCGGAGAGGTATCTCTGGGCCCTCTCGGTAATGCACATCACTATAAGCCTTGCAAGCAATGTGACTAATGAGTTAGTTGCGGGATGATGCTTTACAGAACGAGTAAAGAGACTTGCCGGTAACGAGATTGAACTAGGTATTGAGATACCGATGATCGAATCTCGGGTAAGTAACATACCGATGACAAAGGGAACAACGTATGTTGTTATGCGGTTTGACCGATAAAGACCTTCGTGGAATATGTAGGAGCCAATAGGACCATCCAGGTTCCGCCATTGGTTATTGACCGGAGACGTGTCTCGGTCATGTCTACATAGTTCTCGAACCTGTAGGGTCAGCACGCTTAATGTTCGGTGACGATCGGTATTATGAGTTTATGCGTTTTGATGTACCGAAGATAGTTCAGAGTCCCGGATGTGATCACGGACATGACAAGGAGTCTCGAAATGGTCGAGACATAAAGATTGATATATTGGACGACTATATTCGGACACCGGATGAGTTCCGGGGGTCACCGGATATTTATCAGAGTGCCGGGGGTTATCGGAATCCCCGGGGGAAGTATTGGGCCTTAGTGGGCCTTAGGGGAGAGAGAGGGCAGCAGCCCAGGAGGTGGCGCGCCCCCTCCCAAGGGGAGTCCGAATTGGACTAGGGGAGGGGGGCGCGGCCCCTCTTTCCCTCTCCCTCTCCCTCTCTTTCCTTCCCCCTTCCTCCTCCTAGTTGGACTAGGAAAAGGGGAGTCCTACTCCTACTAGGAGGAGGACTCCTCCCCCTCCTTGGCGCACCCCAAGGCCGGCCGGCCTCCCCCTTGCTCCTTTATATATGGGGGCAGGGGGGCACCCTAGAGACACACAAGTTGATTGTTCCAAGCCGTGTGTGGTGCCCCCCTCCACCATAATCCACTTCGGTCATATCGTCGTAGTGCTTAGGCGAAGCTCTATGCCGGTAGCTTCATCATCACCATCATCACGCCGTCGTGCTGACGAAGCTCTCCCTTGAAGTGTAAGTGCACCTAGTGCCCCTTAGTGATTTTGGTGTATTGAAGACTTATAGGTTAAGGGACTAATGTGTTTATGAGTGTACACAGGTCTATAAGTCTATGAGGAGTTTGATATTTACAGTGAAAGTCGACCCCTAAAAATGAAGTTCTTCGGCTGAAGACTTTGTATTTCTGAAGACTTTCTGAAGACTTTGAAAGTGAAGAAATTGGTGTGACCTTTGAAGACTTGGTATTCATTTGAGGAACATGAAGCGTGAAGACTTTTGTTTTCGTAGTTTCATTTTCTCTTTCTTGAGTCATAGGAAACACCGTACTATTAAAGGGGGTCGAGGAAATACTAAAGAAAAATTTCCATGTGATGCTCAACTCAAAATCCTACACCGACCAATCCCTTTGAGTGAAGCCATTGGAAATCTCATACAGTTCAGTCATATTCTTCAGTGACAGAGACGAAGTTCTTCTGGTCTCCGAAGAATTTGTTCTGACTGAGGAGTTAGGAATTCGCCAGTGCGGATTGCCTACACAGTGAGGAACATGATAGCCCTGAGGAATTTGATACTCAAATTTCCGACCGTTGCTGTGCTATGCGCCAGCTGTCCCAAAATATCTACCCACCTAACGGTCATATCATTGAAGGGCATTTATGTCTTATCATGACGGGCTGCTCCCTAGGCTATAAATAGCCGCCCCCTACAACCACTAGCTGGTTGGCTGCTCCGAGAGAAACTGACACTTGTCAATTGAGAGCATCCCATCCTCCGAGGACTTTGAGCGAAAATCATCAAGTGAGGAAAACCCAAACCCAAACACCTACAAACCCCAAGTGATTGAGCATCACTGAAGAGATTGATCCTGCGTGGATCCGACGCTTGTTACCTTTGAAGACTGTGCTTCTTCCAGACGGTTAGGCGTCATGGTCTAGAGCATCCAAGAGGAAATTGTGGATCGCCGAGTGACCGAGTTTGTGAAGGTTTGGAAGTCACCTGAAGACTTACCACGAGTGATTGGGCGAGGTCTGTGTGACCTTAGCTCAAGGAGAATACGGTGAGGACTGTGTGTCCGGGACTGTGTGTCCTCAGGTTTAAATACCTAGCCGCTCCAACCAGACGTACAACTGAGACAGCAGTTGGAACTGGTCTACCAAATCATTGTCTTCACCAAGCTTACTGGTTCTATTTCCTCAACTCTTTCATTTCCTCATTACTGTGTTGTATGCTTGTTCATATCTGTGTTTGAAGACTTTGACTGAAGACTTTCTCAATTTCCTCAGTTCAATTTCTTCAGTCTGTTTGTCTTCATCCTGTGTTATCCTGTGTTTACGCTTTCTGTACTCTGTGCTTGTCTTCATTTCATCATGATGACTATGCTTGTGTTCTGCTATGCATACTTTTGAGTACTTATTCCGCTGCAAGTAGTTCTTCGTGAAGGAATTTCCTCACCCACAAATTCCTAAGCGAAGAATTCATAAAAATTGCCTATTCACCCCCCTCTAGTTGATATAACGCACTTTCAATTGGTATCAGAGCAAGGTACTCCCTTGTTCTGTGTGACTTTGGTTTAACCGCCTGGAGTTTTAGTTATGTCGACCGCAGGTATGAAGAAAGTGACATGCCCCATCTTTGACGGTCACGAGTATCCCAAGTGGAAGGCCATGATGAAGAAGCGCCTCATGGCGATGAACAGCGAACTGTGGACCGTCACTGAGATTGGTCTTACCGATCTCTGCAAGACGGCGGAAGCTGATGACATTCGCAAGTACACTCTTCTCAACCTCACGGCGAAGGACGTCATCTGTTCCTGTCTGTCTCAAAATCAGTTCAGGAACATTATGCATCTCGATCATGCGAAGCTTATCTGGGACCGTCTCTCTGATGTCTATGAAGGTCATCGAACCTGTCATGATCCTTGGTTTGAGGACTTCAAGGAATCTCTCAAATCAATGACATTCGAACCAGAATCATCATCCTCCTCACCATGCCTTATGGCAGATGGTGAAAAGGTAACTGAATGCTATCTGTCTGAATCTAGTGATGATGAATCTGATGATGAATTTGGACCCAGTTATGTCAAACTTGCTTCCCTTGCCGCTAAACAACAAAGAGCTTTGGAAAAGGTTCAAAACATGCTTAGTAAGAGCGATGATATGTTGAGTGAAGAAATGGATCAGTCAAAAGCTTTGGCTGAAAGTCTTCAGAGACTTCATACTAAGTATGACACCCTTCAAGATCAACATAACACTCTCTTATCTGATCATGAGAAGCTTTCTTATGAATTTCTTCAAAGAAAGCAAGATCTTGAGAAGCTAAGAGTGAGTTATGAAGATCTTCAGAAGGAGCGCGATTCATTACTTGCTCAAGAAATCAGCGCTGCTCAGGAAGAATTTGTTCCTCCATGTTTGAAATGCATTGAACGTGAATCTGCTAATTCTTCACCTGAATGTTCAAATGCTTCTAATGCTACAAATTCTTCAACTGTCTCTGCTATCACTAATTCCTCATCTGAGGACATTGCTAGTATCACTGACGATGCAGGGCTGAAGGAATTGTACATGACAGGCATGTACAAAAGCCTCAAAGGGCATCAGACTCTTTGTGATGTGCTTAAAAAGCAGATCCTCAACAGGAACCCTAGGAAAGAGGGTATTGCCTTTGAGAGGAAACTCAATGCTGATGGTACATATTGGAAGCCTGAGCAGTACCCCAAAACCTCATGGGTTGCTGCAAAGGGACCTCCAGTTGATCCATCTAATTTATCTGGCTTTACATGTGAATCTTCTCATTCTTCTGATGAGTCATTTGACTCCAACTATAAACTGTTCAAAAATCAGAATGGTGAAGTATTTGCTAGATATGTTGGCACTAACTGCAGGAACGGTTCTCCTATGAAGAAAATCTGGGTTCCCAAAAGGTGCCTTGAAAGTCTTCAGGTGAATGTCCTCATGACACCACCTGTGAAGAATAGGAACCCAGATCAAATTCTTCATATGGACCAAATTCTTCATATGGATCCAAGTCCTCATACGGACCAAATTCCTCACATGGATCAAATTCCTCAAAAGGATCAAAGTCCTCATATGAACATCATCGTGCTAACAACTCTGTTTCGCAGGGAAGAGCTAAGGGCTATGAATATGAGCATTATTCTTCTAATCATTATGTTCATAAGTCCTCGAAGAATTTCTCTGCTTATTCATATGCTTACCCTAACTTCTCTTATGTGAAACGAAATGGATTGGCTTCTATGCCACCTTTCTCGTATGGAGCTCGCAGAGTGATGAACTCTTTGCCACCCCTTCAGATGTGGGTGGTGAAGAAAAAGAACTAATCTCTTCTGCAGGGTCAGGTCTCCAGACGTGCTTGAACGTCTGAAGAATTTGCTGGAGACCTGAAGAGTGCCTGAAAGGACGCAGGCTAATCATGAAGAAATGAACTTTCATTTCTCACGTCCTCATACTGTTTTAACTGTTGCATTGCTTGATGAAATTGGTCTGATGAATTGTGATGTCATATTCTTCACTGATGAAGTATATGAAGTTCGTAAGCTGCACTAATTCATCTGCAGGATGATCAACCCAAAGCCACTGAGTGGGTCCTCGATAGTGGATGTACAAATCACATGACTGGTGACAAGAATCTATTGATGGATGCTCCCTTATCACCATCGCATCTGAAGCATATCATCTTCGCTGACAAAGGCAAAAGTCAGGTATTGGGTCTAGGTAAGGTTGCGATCACAAAGGATCGACACATGGACAAAGTCATGCTTGTCGAGTCCTTAGGATACAACCTCATGTCTGTCTCAATGCTTTGTGATCTTGATATGGTAGTTGTCTTTGGCAAGTATCGTTGTGTTGTGGTTATGGAAGCTGACAATTCCAAAGTCTTCGAAGGCTTTAGGAGAGGAGACTTGTATATTGTTGATTTCTCTACAGGACCGCAACCAGCCGTGTGCCTACTTGCAAAAGCTTCAGAAGGTTGGCTATGGCATCGACGACTTGGTCATGCAGGCATGAGGAATTTGCACACGCTTGCGAAGAAGAAGCATGTCATTGGCATTGAGAATGTCAAATTCCTCAAGGATCACTTGTGTGGAGCTTGTGAAGCTGGAAAGATGACCAAGGCTAAGCATCCAGCGAAGACTATCATGACCACTACTCGACCATTCGAATTGCTTCACATGGACCTCTTTGGTCCTAACCATTACTCAGCTGTCACAAATGATGCATCTCTCTATGGCTTTGTTATTGTTGATGATTACTCTCGTTACACATGGGTACACATTGTTACTTACAAACATGAAGTGCAGGAAGTCTTCAAACGATTTTCCTCGAGGGCTTCAACCAACTTTGGTGTGAAGATCAAGCACATCAGAAGTGACAATGGAACTGAGTTCAAGAATTCTGGTCTTGATGACTATCTTGATGAACTTGGTATTACTCATGAGTTATCTGCTCCTTACACTCCTCAGCAGAATGGCGTCGTGGAGCGCAAGAACAGAACTCTTGTTGAGATGGCTCGCACTATGCTTGATGAGTACAAGACGCCTCGTCACTTCTGGATTGAGGCAATTTATACTGCGTGCCACATCATCAACAGGGTATATCTTCACAAATTCTTCAAGAAGACTGCCTATGAACTCCTCACTGACAAGAAACCCAATGTGAGTTATTTCAAAGTCTTCGGTGCTAAATGTTGGATTAGAGATCCTCATCACAATGCTAAATTTGCACCGAAAGCACATGAAGGTTTTATGCTTGGTTACGGAAAGGACTCGCACACCTACAGAGTCTTCAACAACGTTCTTCACAAGGTTGTTGAAACTGTAGATGTGCGGTTCGATGAAACTAATGGCTCGCAAAGAGAGCACCTACCCTCTGTGATAGATGAACCAGCACCTGAGGAAACTATCAAGTTCAAGGCTACTGAGGATGTCATTCCTACCGAAGAATCTGCTGAAGAATTCATTCCAGAACGTGAAGAACGTCGAGCTAATGCACCTGAAGAAATGCTGAAGAAAATGGTGCTGAAGAAAATGCTGATCAAATTCCTCGACGACAACCTACTCATCCTCGCGTTGCAAAAGAAGTGCAAGTTGAAAAGATCATCGATGACATTGAAGCACCAGGTCCTCTCACACGCTCAAAAGCTTCACATTTATCTAACTTTTGTGGGCACTATGCTTTTGTCTCTATCACAGAGCCCACTAAGGTAGATGAAGCATTTCTGGAGCCTGAGTGGATTCAGGCCATGCAAGAAGAATTACATCAGTTCGAGCTCAACAACGTCTGGGAACTGGTCAATCGTCCAGATCCTCGCAAACACAATATCATTGGCACAAAGTGGATCTACCGCAACAAGCAAGATGAAAATGGCCTTGTGGTGAGGAATAAGGCACGGCTTGTAGCTCAAGGCTACACACAGGTTGAAGGAATTGATTTCGATGAAACTTTTGCACCTGTTGCTAGACTTGAAGCTATTCGCATATTACTTGCTTATGCTAACCATCATGATATCACTTTATATCAAATGGATGTGAAAAGTGCATTCCTCAATGGTAAGCTTGAGGAAGAAGTATATGTTGCTCAACCCCCAGGTTTTGAAGATCCTAAGCATCCTGACAAAGTCTTCAGACTCAATAAGGCCCTCTATGGCCTCAAGCAGGCCCCTCGGGCGTGGTATGATACTTTGAAGGAATTCCTCATGAAGAAAGGCTTCAAACCCGGTTCACTCGACCCTACTCTTTTCACTAAATCTTATGATGATGAATTGTTTGTGTGCCAAATATATGTTGATGATATCATCTTTGGCTGTACTGACCAACGTTATAGTGATGAATTTGCCTATATGATGAGTGAAGAATATCAAATGTCTATGATGGGAGAGTTGAAATTCTTCTTAGGTCTTCAAATTCGTCAACAGCGCAATGGCATATTCATATCTCAGGAGAAATACCTCAAGGATGTACTGAGGAAATTCGGCATGCAAGATTGCAAAGGCGTCAAAATTCCGATGCCCACAAATGGCCATCTGTGCACTGATGAAAATGGTATTGACTTCGATCAAAAGGTATACCGCTCCATGATTGGTTCTTTATTGTATTTATGTGCATCTAGGCCAGATATTATGCTTAGTGTTTGCATGTGTGCCCGATTTCAAGCTACACCGAAGGAATCACACCATAAGGCTGTGAAGCATATTCTTCGATATCTAGCTCACACACCAACACTAGGATTATGGTACCCCAAGGGCTCGGCTTTTGATCTCATTGGATATTCTGACTCTGACTATGCTGGTGATCGTGTGGACCGCAAGTCAACATCTGGTACATGTCATTTCCTCGGACGATCTTTGGTCTGTTGGTCCTCGAAGAAACAGAACTGCGTATCACTGTCTACTGCTGAAGCTGAGTACATTGCTGCTGGTTCTTGCTGTGCTCAATTGCTGTGGATGAAGCAAACTCTCAAGGACTACGGCGTCAACGTGAAGAATGTGCCTCTCTTCTGTGACAATGAGAGTGCCATCAAGATTGCTCACAACCCAGTTGAGCACTCGAAGACAAAGCACATTCAGATTCGTCATCATTTTCTTCGCGATCATGTGTTGAAGGGCGACATTTCTATTGAGCATGTGAAGACTGAAGAACAGCTAGCCGATATCTTCACAAAGCCCTTGGATGAGAAGAGATTTAGCAAGTTGCGGTGTGAGCTAAATATCCTAGAATCTTCGAATGTTCTTTGAAAAGGACACTCATCCTAACACTTATGCAAAATTGATGACTTAGATGTGCAACACATGAAGAAACGTTTTTCTTCAATCAATGAAGAATAACACTCTAAGTGTGAAGAAATTAATGAAGAATTTGATTCTCAGAACCCTACGACAATTGTACGCGGTGTCTGAAATCATCATTCTTATACGGTGGGTCACGCCATCACAAAAGTTGAAAATCTTCAATTTGAGTTTTTCTTCAGTTTTTTGAAATTCCTCAGTGTCCATATTCTTCAACTTTGCATTGTCTTCACTTTCTCCGTCGTTTTTCTTCATTGGCTATATATATATGAGTTTATGTCCTCTACAGCATTCACTTATGGCTATTTCTTCAAGTTGGTTTTTCTGCTAAGTGAATGTGATCGGACCCTTCCCCCTCTATGCTATACTCAACCCAATCTATTCACAAATTCTTCATGTGCGTTCTATTTGAAACTCGTTCAAAATCTTCACTGTGTCCTTGTCAGCTGAAGAATTTGCGAACGGAACTTTTAACTGACCTTATCCAAATTTTCGGCTTTGCCGCTCAAACCGTTCCGCATCCCACGAAATACTTATTTATTCACCCATGATCTAACACGGTCTCCACTTCTCAGTACGTGGGTGACACATGTCAAGCAAATGAGAAGGGTCAGGGGCATGTTCGTCCAATTTCTTCGGGCGAACAGTTTTTCACCGTGGCTATAAATACCCCCTCTCCCCTTCCTCACTTCCTTTACTCCGCTCGACCTCTCTCCTGCTCGAGCTTCTCAAACCCTAGCGCCGCCGCTATTTCATCGTTGCCGATGAGGAAGAGCTTCACCGCCTCGACCTCGCCGCTGCCGTACTCGTGCCGGCCGCGGAAATCTTCACTCCGCCGCCGCCGTAGCCGTCTTCCTCTGCCCAGCTAGGGCGTGGAAGATCCGCACAGACGAACTTCACTTCTCCACCTCACAGTTCGTCGTGTTCTTCGTCCAGGGTAATTAAAAGTTACTTTTACTGCCCTCTTTGATTCAAATGATTCCTGCAAAATCTTCAAAGGTGTTTATTCCTCAAATTTTCACACACTGAACACCTCACATGTCATCTGTTCTTGATTCGTTTCTCTAAGCATCATTTTTCTTCAAGATTCCTCAATTGTGTGGATCTTTGATCTATACAACTCTGGAACCTAAGACAAAGAACGCTTAGTGAAATTCTTCAAGACTCATCTGGTCAAATTCCTCAAACTTGTTCTTTTTGAAAAACCTTCTGAGAACGCATATGACCTCCCCAAATTCCTCGCAACTATACTCTGTTCACAGGTACTCATGTCCGCTGCTGAATCACTAGGTTCTCATCAACTTAACTCATTTGCAGCGTTCCTCGAAGAAAAGGTGCATACTTCTTCAGAGAGTTCAATTGTTCAAATTCCTCAACTGAAGAAAATGGCTGATGGAAAGAAGCCACAGAAAGGAGGAAAGAGGCCTGAAATCAATACTGCCTTTGAAATCCCTGACGACATTTATGCTGGGTACTGCACACCCCTTGAGGAAGATAAAAATCAGCGCAAGGTGCGCATTCAACGGATAGAGAGGAGATGGGCAAAAGAGTGGAGGGAGTACAGGTATGTGACTCCTCCATGCTCAAGACCACCATTGGCACCTGGCCAAGAAGCAGATCCCACTAGCATCAAGCACGGTGAGGATTTTCCTGAAGAATGGGCCAAGCGCCAGGCCAAGTTGGCCAAACAGGCTAAGGAAGCAGTGAAGAAATTCAACAAAGACTCTACTGCTGCTGCTGCTGAGGCCTCTGTAAGGCTGAAGAAATCCATGGCAAAGAAGCCTGTGCACAAGCCAAGTGCCTCTTCTTCAATGCCCTCACGGCCAATTTCCTCAGCTAAGCCCCCACGGCCAATTCCTCATGCCACTCCTGCTCCTCCAAAGTCCTCAGCTGCTCCGACAAAATCCTCAGCACCTGTGCATCTCGCCATGTGCCAACGGACTACATGCATCTCTATTGCCTCAGGAGCTTCAGCTAATTCCTCAGCTGCACCAAATTCTTCAACAGGGCCCTCTCTGCTGAAGACAAAGACCACAGCTGGACGAGGCTCTCGCCCAAGTCCTCATAAGAAGCAGGTCGCCTTCCAAGTATCGTCTGAAGAAGACGAAGCTGATGATGAAGAACTTGCTGAAATCATCAGAGATAGGCAAGTCAGGGCCGCTAGAGCCAAGGGCACAAACGTGCCTCTCCTTTTGGATCCAAAGTTGATCCTCGACTATATTGATCTCTGGCACAAGGACCCAAACACTCCTATGCATAACTTCAAGCTGACTCTTGGTCAAAGTCATATGCTGACTGCCTTCATCCAAGAAGAAAAATGGAAATTTGAGAAGGCCAGGCAGCTCAAGAAAGCACAGTACAGGAAGGAGAAGTTCCTGAAGAACAACGTTGTCTCTATGAAAACTGATGAACTTGTGAAGATCCAGTTTGAAATCAAAGTCCTCAATGATGATTTCAATGCTTACTATGCTGATTGGAAAGGAGCCAAGGTCGGGTTTGTAAAACTGACTAAGATGTTCACCTCAAATGTTGCAGCCCCATCGCAACAAGAAATTCCTCAGGCTGAACCCTCTGCTCAGCCAACTGAAGAACATGCCAGCACCGCTGATGACAATCAGGCTGCTGAAGAAAATGTGAGTTCCAGGGCTGATGAATGCATTCTAGCCGCTGAAGAAATTGCCAGGGCACCCACTAGTGGTGCGCCTGAAGAAAATGAAGAGGTCAGGGCAACTGCATCAGTTGTGCCTGAAGAAAATCAACCACATTCCTCTGCTCCTCCTGCGTCTACTCCAACTCCAATCCTTCAATCTGCATCAGATGTGAAGAAGACCAAGGCTACAGAGCGTGCAACAGTGAAGAAAAGGAAAGCATCAGCTCCTTCAGATTCTTTAGCACCGAAGAAGATGAAGAAATTGACAAGCTCATTTGCTAATCCAATTGATGATGTTCCAGTTTCCTCCATGCCATCAAAGGAAATCATCCCTTTTGATGAAGAATATGTGATCCCTAGCGGATCTGATGAAGAAAATCCTTCTGCTGCTTCGTCAGAGCAGATGGATGAAGAAATTGAAGTGGATAAAATCCCTTCAACCCCCACAGTTTCCTCGCCTATGCCTCAGTTTATTGCTGAAGAGGCTGGCGTTGAAGAAATTGAAGATGAAGATGTGGACATTGGTTGTACCTCGCCAGTAATGAATGATGACTTTTAGGAAAGTCAGCACCCCAATTCTCCACTCTTCACTCCACTGCAGCAAATTCCTCAGTCCCCAGCCACTACAGTTCAAATGGGATCTGATGAAGCTCATGAAGACATTCCAGCCGCTAGTGCTGAAGAAAATGAAAATGAAGATTTGAAGAACCAGGCTGCCACTGAAGAGGAACCAGAAATTCCTCAGCCTGAAGAACCTGAGATTGCGATTCCTGAGGTCATCATGCAACTGACTGACAATCCTCTGCCCAAGCCAAAGGATCCATTCTCAAGGAAGCAAAAATTCAAGGCTGATGATTTCTTCGGCGAGCACGTATTCTTCACTGATTACAACCCTTATGACTCTGCTCGCATTAGGAAGAGGCATTTCTGGACTGCCAGGCAGGCAAATTTTTATTCCCCAGTGTTGTTCAACAAAGACAAAGTCTTCAATCATGAGCACATTCCTCACGTGGATATGGAATCTCTGCCGTGCTTCGGGCCAGTCCTCAGTGTTCTCTACGACGCTGGAGTGTTAAATTTCTGCACTGACATATGTGATTGGAATGAAGAACTCATTCTTTAGTTTTATGCAACTCTGCACATCACCGGAGACTCTGAAGATGTGAATTCATGGGTGCTGGACTGGATATCTGAAAATACTCACTACAAGGCACCAGCTACTGAATTGCTTCGTGCTTTGCCTCTCAGTCCTCCCCTTGAAGGTGCTTGTTGCGTCTACAATGAACCTGAGCTTACAGATCACTATATGCAAGTGCTGATGAAGCCATTGAAGCCAGGTCAGGCCCCAAGAACAAAATTCCTTGTGAAGGAATTGTTATATGTGCCTCGGACTGTCTATCGCATTTTGACGAAGAGATTGAGTCCTATCAAGGGCCACGACTCGAATGAAGAAGAAGTCGTTGGCATCATGAAGAATCTGCTTTTCAATATCATTCATGGCGTTCCCGTCAACTTCCATGATTTCTTCATGAGGACTCTGGCCAATGTCGCAATGTCACCATTTGAGTTGAAGCCTTATGCTCCGTGGGTTATGAGATTCATCAGAACAAGGTCTTCACTCAACTACAAAGCTGATACACTAAATCATTGCAGCTACTTTCCCCTGATTGAAGTCCTCAAATGAACATTTTCCTCAGCTGATGAAAAAGGGAAGGCTACTGCTGTTATTGATGAAGGCATTCGTCCATTGGATGGACGATTTCGCAAGGATGCATCCTACTCCACCAATGATGACTCTGCCACCCATGACTCTGCCACCAATGCACCCCAAGCAAAATCCTCAAGGCACAACACCCAGGGTGATGACTGATCGTGAGCTTCTCCTCAGTCTTCACCAGAAGGTTGATCGCAATCACAAATGGGTCAAGCGTCAGTTTGGTTCAATTCTTCACAACATGACTGCTACCCACAATGCAGTGAAGAAAAACCATTACTACCTTCATGAAACCCTCAACCGCACCTGGGATGTTCTGTCGCACATATATGGTGAAGAAGATCTGAAGAAAATGGGTCTCAAGGAAGATTTTGACTGGGCTGCACCTCCTCCGAAGAAGTACAAGAAGGTCAAGGTTCCTTCCTTGGTGGCCAGCTCCTATTCTTCATCACGTGACACTGATGAACATGAAGACTTGGACGACACTGCGGCAGGCCCTACTGCAACAAACGACCCCAACAATGCTGACGCTCCTTCATCACCTTGATATTTGTAACATCCCAAATTTTCAATTTGGAATGTTATACATTAGATCATCATGCATATCATACTTTATTGCATTTTGATTTGCGATCCTAGAAAAATTCCACGCAACTCAAGGACCCACGGAGAGAGTTGGGGATTTCGTTATTTTCATATTTGGGTTTTCTCAAATTTTGAAAATAGGATCATCTGTTTTTATTATTTTTCTCTCCGAAAATATTTCATATCAAAATATATGAGAGGGGACAAAATGACTTCTCCACAAATAATGAAATATTGGAGGAAAAATATTAAAAATAAATACTTGATTTTATTTGGATTTTATTTGAATTAGGAAAAATACGCGTTTTTCAAAATTGCATTTAGGCCCCAAATAAATGTTCATCTTATCCGACTTGATTTTAGAAGTCGGGGAAATTTATTTTGGGATTTTGAGTCCATTTAGTATTTCTTTTATTTGTTTTTCTGCGCGACAATATTTAAAAAAAATCGCGAAACCGACTTTGGGCCGTGTTCGGCCTGGACTCCGCCTGGCCAGGCCTTTATAAGGCGCCGCCCCCAGCCCCGATAGCCCAAGCCGCTGAAACCCTAACTCTAAGCCCGATCAGCCGCCCGACGCCGTCGCCCGAGCCGCCGCCGCCTCGCCGGAGTTCCGCCGCCCGACCCCGCCGCCCGCCGACCCCGCCGCCTCGCCGGAGCCGCCCCGCCGCCTCGCCGGAGCCGCCCCGCCGCCCCTCGCCGGAGGTAGCCGCCGCCCCGCCACCGGCAGTTTTCCTCGAGAAAACCGTTCGGTTTTTCCGTCCGGGTTTTCATTCGGTTTTATAAAAAAACCCTAGATCTGTTTTTTCGGCTTAGTTTATTTAGCGAACACTCGTTCGTTCGTTCGTTTTAACGAACGGTTTTTGTTTTTTTTCCGCAGACAGCGAACGTTCGTTCGTTAGCCTGTTCATCAATTTTTCTTTTTCTCAGATTTTCCGCGATCATTTCTGATCGCGATTTCCGATCTGTTTTTCGTTTTAGTATAACTTTTCGCTCGTTTATCGAAATCAGGCGATTCAAGCGCCTAGGGTTTCATCTCGAAACCCTCTTTCCATTTAACCAACTCAAACAAGTTTTTGCTACTGTAAAATTTGACTTAAGTCCAGATTAGTAAACGAAGCCTGTTTCTTTCGCCGTTTGAGTTTCGTTGCTTCGTTCGATTTGATTCTTTTTGCAAACCGGAGTTCTTAAGTTGAACTTTCTGGTTAGATCTCTTATTTCGAGTTTTACCCGTGCACCCTTGCTTGATTGCTTATGCATGTATTGTTTGTTTGCGATAGAGTACCCGGAGTGCGAAGCGTGCTACTACGAGTCTCTAGGTTTCACGGATCATCAGCAAGGCAAGTAACACTTTGATCATACTTTTCATTACCTAGTTTTTATTCATTAGTTTCAATCCTCAAACATTGCATGATTAGGATCTAATTAATATGTGGGTTTTTGGGAAGTAGAAGAGGTAGTACCTATTGCCATGTTTATTATCAAACCCTTGGGAGTTACTTCTACGTTTGCTTATATTGCTATGCTATGCTCGTAGACGTGGATTGGGTTCGAGTGAAATTTCCATGACAGATGTGAGATTGTTAATCAATGGTTCAACTTAAGGTGGCTACTTAAATAAACATCTGGGTGGATTGAGGCACCTAGAGAACCCAGTGTTGCCTGTATTTTTGGATATCCCGGAGTACCCGTGTGATCATCCTATGTTCCGCCACCCAAGCTCAAAGGGATCATGAGATTATTCATGCTGGAAACTTCCGTGTGCAGCCACAATCTGTTATGGGCTCTAGCATAGTTGAGTAGGTTACATGACCTCTTGAAGAGGTGGGCTAGCAGATGTAGGGGAAAGTAGGTGTAACTGTCCACCCGGAGTAAAGAGTAGTGTTTCTGAAAGACTGTGTCTCGGTCATCCGTTTCTCAAACACCATGTAGTGCGAGAAATCAAGCGGAGGCGATCGAGTCTTGTGGGGAAAAGTGCGCAAACCTCTGCAGAGTGTACAAACTAATCATGATTAGCCGTGTCCCCGGTTATGGACATCATGAGTATCTAGTTCTTGGATTATCATGTGAATCTCATCATCATGTTACTTAATTTAATTTGATTGGGTTAATCACGTTCTTAATTGGGATTGAGTTGGAGGTACCTTCTCAATGTTTAACAACCACCATGATAGTTAAATAAAATTTATTCCTTTGTGGTAGGGAAAAATTGGCTTTTCGCAAAACTGTAACCATAGAGCTTTCCACCAGCCAAATATGCATGTAGTGATAGTATTATTCTGTTCATTACTCTCTATGTGTTACATTGCCAGCATATTCCATGTGTTGACCCGTTTTCGGGCTGCAACGTATCATGTTGCAGACTTTTCAGACGACGAGTAAGGAGCCTTAGGTCGTGGTCTTATACTCAGTGATGCCGTTGGAATTGATGGACTCACTTTATCTTCCAAGCCTTCCACTGTTATCGTATTTAGATGGCCTTAAGCCATATTTATTTGTATTGAGTTCTCTTGAACTATTCGATGTAATAAGTGTGTGATTGCTACTCTGTTATAAATCCTTCAAAGTACTGTGCGTGTTAGCATTACCGATCCAGGGATGACACTGATGCACGGAGACTAGACTGTTTGAGGTCTGGTCGCTATAGAGATGGTATCAGAGCACACGCTGACTGTAGGACACGACCACTAAGCTAAAGCCCTAGATCACTACTCTCTTCTCATTTCTGACTCCTCTCCTTTCTTCCACTCTTTTAGGATGGCGGATGCAAGGAACAAGTTCGCGCAACCAGATGAGGATACACCTTTTGGACGACACTTGAAGGAAGTTACTAAGTACCTGAACATAGGAATACCAAGCTTCACCGGGACCTACAACGCCACACTACCAGAAGAGGAGTACTGGATGATTCAAGTTCAAGTTCCAGGAAGGACGTTCACGCCAGTCACTGAACCCATAGAGTTTTCCTTTGATGCACCAACCTGGAGTCTAGGAAAGAGCATGGCAGCCCACATCACCATGGGACGCATTGGAGAAGTTTACCACCATAATCTCAAGGATACTATCTATCAGATTTGTGGGCGCCGAGATGAGCAATGGGAGATGATCAGCACCAGGAAGGATAGATCTATTGCAGCTTTCATCCAGGAGTTAAACCAGCACATTCGTCGCCAGGAGAACCAGATGTGCGCAGACATGATAGATCTGAAGAAGGCAAAGACTAGGATCATGGAACTGGAGGAAGAACTCAAGGCTACACGCGAGGATTATATGGAGGAAATCGTCGCACTAGTAGAGAAGAATGGCGACCTCACAAAGAAGCTAGAAGTTTTCATGGGAGACCCAGCACCAGGAGGAGATGACGACGATTCTACTTGCCTGGAGAATTACATCATCATCGACGACACCGACTCGGACCCCAGTGATGATGATTTGGAGGATGAAGCCGGAGCAGATATCATGGAGTCTTTGACTGAGCAATTTTTCTAGTAGACCACCAAATTAGTAGTAGTATTTCACCATATATATAGTATAGTCCAAACACTTTGTAACGATAGTTAGATCGATTGTATGCCTTGTGTGAATTGATTGAAGTGATATGATTGTGTTTGTCTCTTGTGCATATGGGTAGTGTTTTCCCTCTAGACCTCATTCTATTCTATTTTCTCATCTTTTCTAAACCCATCAGATGCCTCCGAGACGCGACACCGGATTTGTTTTCCCATCGGAGATTACTCAGTTGATTCAGCAGCAGAATGCCCTGATGCAAGTGCTAGTTCAGAACCAAGGCAACAACAACAACAACAACAACCCACCACCACCACCTGTTGATCACTTAGCCCGTTTTCTTAGGCTAAATCCGCCGGTGTTCTCCAGTAGCACCGAGCCGATTGTGGCAGATGATTGGCTCCGCAAGGTTGGAAGGGAGCTGACCACTGCAGGATGCACAGATGCGGAGAGAGTGCGTTTTGCCGCACATCAGCTTGATGGACCCGCAGCATCATGGTGGGAGAATTACACAGCCACTCACCCCATTGACACTGTCACATGGGACCAGTTTCAGCAAGCTTTCCGTACTGCCCATGTTTCAGCAAGAGCTATGGCCATGAAGAAGCGTGAGTTTCGCAACTTACGCCAAGGAGGACGTACCGTTGGCCAGTATGTGGAGGATTTTAGTAAGTTAGCACGTTATGCCCCAGATGACGTTGCTACGGATGCAGCTAAGCAGGAGAAGTTTCTGGAAGGACTGAATGATGAGCTGAGCATGCAGTTGATGGTGGCAACTTTTAACAACTACCAGGAGTTGGTAGACAGAGCTCTCATGATTGAAGGGAAGCAGCAGCAGATTGAGAGCCGTAAGAGGAAGTATGGACAAGGAAAGTACAGTACGGGAGCTCATCAGAAGCCTCGTTTTACCCCGAACTCAGGAGGACACCTTCAACATAACCATGGAGGTCACAATCACAATGGAGGGAGCTCGCACAATCATAGTGGCCCCAAGAATGGCAATGGGGACGGAGGCAGCAACGGACAGAATCGTACCAACCCATCAACCCCAGCCAAGAGGGATCTAAGCCACGTTACCTGTTTCAAGTGCCAGAAGACTGAACATTATGCCACTGATTGTCCGGAAGCAAAGAATGGAAATGGCAATGGAAGCTCGGGGAAGAAGCTGAACCCTTTCAACAGGGGACAGGTGAACCACGTTAACGTGGAGGAGGTTGAAGCATAGCCCGATGTAGTAATAGGTAAGTTTTTGGTTAAGTCATTTACTGCAATCGTTCTTTTCGATACTGGTGCATCGCATTCATATATATCAAGGGGATTTGTGGATAAGTTTAAGTTTCCCACCAAAGTTCTTAGAACACCTATGTTAGTAACCTCGCCAGGAGCAGAGTATATGGCAAGCCAAGGATGTTTTCAGTTGCCATTGGCCATAGGTAGGCATGTTTTCCCCTCAGACCTAATAGTTTTGGAGTCGCAAGGTTTGGATGTGATTTTGGGAATGGATTGGCTATCGATGTATGGAGGAAACATCGATTGCGCCAGTAAGACGATCTTGCTTACTACCCCAGAAGAAAGAAGGATTAAGTATGTATCCCGGCATGTGCCGAAGAGGACTCAAGTAAATTCCTTATTAGGAGTTGTACAGGAGGAAGTACCAGTGGTGAAGGATTTCCCTGACGTATTTCCAGAGGAGTTGCCAGGCATGCCACCGGATGGAGACATTGAGTTTTTGATTGAGCTTTTGCTAGGCACAGGGCCAATATCTAAGAGACCGTACATGATGCCCGCTAAGGATTTGGAAGAAATTAAGAAGCAGATTAAGGAGTTACTGGATAAAGGATATATTCGCCCAAGTTCGTCACCTTGGGGATCACCCGTACTTCTAGTGGAGAAGAAAGATGGATCGTTGAGGATGGTTGTTGATTATCGTGGATTGAATGAAGTAACAATCAAGAACAAGTACCCACTGCCGATGATCAATGATCTGTTTGACCGACTACAAGGAGCTAAAGTATTTTCCAAGATTGATTTGCGGTCAGGATACCACCAGTTGAAGATTCGAGAGCAGGATATACCCAAGACAGCTTTTACCACAAGGTATGGGCTATATGAGTACACCGTTATGTCATTTGGCCTGACTAACGCACCTGCCTATTTCATGAACATGATGAACAAAGTGTTTATGGAATTTTTGGATAAGTTCGTCATAGTGTTCATTGATGATATTCTGGTCTATTCGAAGAATGAAGAAGAGCATAAGGAGCATTTGCGTTTAGTACTTGGAAAGCTCAGAGAACATCAGTTATATGCCAAGTTCAGCAAGTGCGAGTCTTGGTTAAAGGAAGTTGGATTCATTGGAGATGTTATATCCGGAGAAGGAATAGCAGTAGATCCCACCAAGGTTAACACTGTGACAAATTGGGAAGCACCCACGACAGTTGGAGAGATCCAAAGTTTTCTTGGACTCGCAGGATACTACCGGAGATTCATTGAGAATTTCTCAAAGATTGCAAAACCTATGACCGAGTTGTTGAAGAAGGACACCAAATTCAATTGGACTGAGGAATGTGAGGCTAGTTTCCAGGAGTTGAAGAAACATTTGGTTACATCGCCAGTGTTGATTCTGCCAGATCAACGCAAGGATTATGAAGTATATTGCGCCGCTTCTCGTCGAGGACTTGGAGCAGTGCTAATGCAGGAGGGAAGAGTTGTTTCGTATGCCACACGACAACTTAAACCCCATGAGTTGGATTATGCTACACATGATTTGGAGTTAGCAGCCGTAGTGCATGCGTTGAAGACATGGAGACATTTTCTCATCAGAAACCATTGTGAGGTGTACACGGATCACAAGAGTTTAAAGTACATTTTCACGCAGAAGGAGTTGAATCTCACGCAAAGGAGATGGTTGGAGCTCATTAAGGATTACGATATGAGATTGCATTATCACCCAGGAAAGGCTAACGTAGTAGCTGATGCGTTGAGCCGCAAGAGCTATGTCAACACGCTCATGACCGGAGAGTTACCCACGGAGTTGTTGGAAATATGCCCTAGAGGCAATAATAAAATGGTTATTATTGTATTTCCTTGTTCATGATAATTGTCTGTTGTTCATGCTATAATTGTATTAACTGGAAACCGTAATACATGTGTGAATACATAGACCACAACATGTCCCTAGTAAGCCTCTAGTTGACTAGCTCACTTATGGTTTCCTGACCATGGACATTGGATGTCATTGATAACGGGATCACATCATTAGGAGAATGATGTGATGGACAAGACCCAATCCTAAGCATAGCACAAGATCGTGTAGTTCGTTTGCTAGAGCTTTTCTAATGTCAAGTATCATTTCCTTAGACCATGAGATTGTGCAACTCCCGGATACCGTAGGAATGCTTTGGGTGTACCAAACGTCACAACGTAACTGGGTGGCTATAAAGGTGCACTACAGGTATCTCCGAAAGTGTCTGTTGGGTTGGCACGAATCGAGACTGGGATTTGTCACTGCGTATGACGGAGAGGTATCTCTGGGCCCACTCGGTAATGCATCATCATAATGAGCTCAATGTGACTAAGGAGTTAGCCACGGGATCATGCGTTACGGTACGAGTAAAGTGACTTGCCGGTAACGAGATTGAACAAGGTATTGGGATACCGACGATCGAATCTCGGGCAAGTAACGTACCGATTGACAAAGGGAATTGTATACGGGATTGATTGAATCCTCGACATCGTGGTTCATCCGATGAGATCATCGTGGAACATGTGGGAGCCAACATGGGTATCCAGATCCCGCTGTTGGTTATTGACCGGAGAGTCGTCTCGGTCATGTCTGCATGTCTCCCGAACCCGTAGGGTCTACACACTTAAGGTTCGGTGACGCTAGGGTTGTAGAGATATTAGTATGCGGAAATCCGAAAGTCGTTCGGAGTCCCGGATGAGATCCCGGACGTCACGAGGAGTTCCGGAATGGTCCGGAGGTAAAGATTTATATATGGGAAGTCCTATTTTGGCCACCGGAAAATGTTCGGGATTTTTCGGTATTGTACCGGGAAGGTTCTAGAAGGTTCCGAAGTGGGGCCCACCTGCATGGGGGACCCACATGAACGTGGGTAGTGGGGGCAAGGCCCCACACCCCTGGTCAAGGCGCACCAAGATCCCACCTTAGAAGGAATAAGATCATATCCCGAAGGGATAAGATCAAGATCCCTAAAAAGGGGGATAACAATCGGTGGGGAAGGGAAATGATGGGATTTCTTTCCCCCACCTTTGCCAACGCCCCAATGGACTTGGAGGGCAAGAAACCAGCCCCCTCCACCCCTATATATAGTGGGAGGCGCATGGGAGTAGCACCCCAAGCCCTGGCGCCTCCCTCCCTCCCGTGACACCTCTTCCTCCCTGCTTGCGCTTGGCGAAGCCCTGCCGGGATCCCGCTACTTCCACCACCACGCCGTCGTGCTGCTGGATCTCCATCAACTTCTCCTCCCCCTTGCTGGATCAAGAAGGAGGAGACGTCCCCGCTCCGTACGTGTGTTGAACGCGGAGGTGCCGTCCGTTCGGCGCTAGGATCATCGGTGATTTGGATCACGACGAGTACGACTCCATCAACCCCGTTCTCTTGAACGCTTCGGCTCGCGATCTACAAGGGTATGTAGATGCACTCCTCCCTCTCGTTGCTAGCATCTCCTAGATTGATCTTGGTGACACGTAGGAAAATTTTGAATTTCTGCTACGTTCCCCAACAGTGGCATCATGAGCCAGGTCTATGCGTAGATTCTATGCACGAGTAGAACACAAAGTAGTTGTGGGCGATGATTTGTTCAATTTGCTTGCCGTTACTAGTCTTATCTTGATTCGGCGGCATTGTGGGATGAAGCGGCCCGGACCGACCTTACACGTACTCTTACGTGAGACAGGTTCCACCGACTGACATGCACTTGATGCATAAGGTGGCTAGCGGGTGTCTGTCTCTCCCACTTTAGTTGGATCAGATTCGATGAAAAGGGTCCTTATGAAGGGTAAATAGCAATTGGCATATCACCGTTGTGGCTTTTGCGTAGGTAAGAAACGTTCTTGCTAGAAACCCATAGCAGCCACGTAAAACATGCAACAACAATTAGAAGACGTCTAACTTGTTTTTGCAGGGTATGCTATGTGATGTGATATGGCCAAAAGGATGTGATGAATTATATATGTGATGTATGAGATTGATCATGTTCTTGTAATAGGAATCACGACTTGCATGTCGATGAGTATGACAACCGGCAGGAGCCATAGGAGTTGTCTTAATTTATTGTATGACCTGCGTGTCAATGAAAACGCCATGTAATTACTTTACTTTATTGCTAACCGTTAGCCATAGTAGTAGAAGTAATAGTTGGCGAGACAACTTCATGAAGACACGATGATGGAGATCATGATGATGGAGATCATGGTGTCATGCCGGTGACGAAGGTGATCATGCCGCGCCTCGAAGATGGAGATCAAAGGCGCAAGATGATATTGGCCATATCATGTCACTTTATGATTTGCATGTGATGTTTGTCATGTTTACATCTTATTTCTTAGAACGACGGTAGCATAAATAAGATGATCCCTCACTAAAATTTCAAGAGATGTGTTCCCCCTAACTGTGCACCGTTGCGAAGGTTCGTTGTTTCGAAGCACCACGTGATGATCGGGTGTGATAGATTCTAACGTTCGCATACAACGGGTGTTGACGAGCCTAGCATGTACAGACATGGCCTCGGAACACAAGCAAAACACTTAGGTTGACTTGACGAGCCTAGCATGTACAGACATGGCCTCGGAACACAAGAGACCGAAAGGTCGAACATGAGTCGTATAGTAGATACGATCAACATGGAGATGTTCACCGATGATGACTAGTCCGTCTCACGTGATGATCGGACACGGCCTAGTCGATTCGGATCATGTATCACTTAGATGACTAGAGGGATGTCTATCTAAGTGGGAGTTCATTAAATAATCAGATGAACTTAATTATCATGAACATAGTCAAAAGGTCTTTGCAAATAATGTCGTAGCTTACGCTTTAGTTCTACTAAGATATGTTCCTAGAGAAAATTTAGTTGAAAGTTGATAGTAGCAATTATGCGGACTGGGTCCGTAAACTGAGGATTGTCCTCATTGCTGCACAGAAGGCTTATGTCCTTAATGCACCGCTCGGTGTGCTGAACCTCGAGCGTCGTTTGTGGATGTTGCGAACATCTGACATACACGTTTTGATGACTACGTGATAGTTCAGTGCGTAATGTTGAACGGTTTAAAATTGTGGCACCAAAGACGGTTTTGAAACGTCGCAGAACATATGAGATGTTCCAAAGACTGAAATTGGGATTTCAGACTAGTGCCCACGTCAAGAGGTATGAGACCTCTGACAAGTTTCTTAAGCCTGCAAACTAAGGGAGAAAAGCTCAATCGTTGAGCATGTGCTCAGATTGTCTGAGTACTACAATCACTTGAATCGAGTGGGAGTTAATCTTCCAGATGAGATAGTGATGGTTCTCCATAGTCACTGCCACCAAGCTATTAGAGCTTCGTGATGAACTATAACATATCAGGGATAGACATGATGATCCTTGAGCAACTCGCGATGTTTGACACCGCGAAAGTAGAAATCAAGTAGGAGCATCAATTGTTGATGGTTAGTAAAACCACTAGTTTCTAGAAGGGCAAGGGCAAGAAGGGATACTTCATGAAACGGCAAATCAGTTGCTGCTCTAGTGAAGAAACCCAAGGTTGAACCCAAACCCGAGACTAAGTGCTTCTGAAATGAGGGGAACGGTCACTGAAGCAGAACTACCCTAGATACTTCGTAGATGAGAAGGCCGGCAAGGTCGACAGAAGTATATTGGATATACATTATATTAATGTGTACTTTACTAGTACTCCTAGTAGCACCAGGGTATTAGATACCGGGTCGGTTGCTAAGTGTTAGTAACTCGAAATAAAAGCTGCGGAATAAACGGAGACTAGCTAAAGGTGAGATGACGATATGTGTGTTTCCAAGGTTGATGTGATCAAGCATCGCATGCTCCCTCTACCATCGAGATGGGGGTTAAACCCGAATAATTGTTATTTGGTGTTTGCATTAAGCATAGACATGATTGGATTATGTTTATCGCAATATATTTATTCATTAAAGGAGAATAATGGTTACTCTGTCTATTTGAATAATACCTTCAATGGTCTTGCACCTAAAATGAATGGTTTATTGAATCTCGATCGTAGTGATACACATGTTCATGCCAAAAGATATAAGATAGTAATGATAGTACCACATACTTGTGGCACTGCCACTTGAGTCATATTGATATAAAACGCATGAAGAAGCTCCATGTTGATGGATCTTTGGACTCACTCGTTTTTGAAAAGATTGAGACATGCGAACCATGTCTATTAGTATATATGCATGAAGAAAGTCCATACAGATGGATCATTTGGACTCACTTGATTTTGAATCACTTGAGACATGCAAATCATACCACATGGGCAAGATGACTGAAAGGCCTCGTTTTCAGTAAGATGGAACAAGAGAGCAACTTGTTGGAAGTAATACATTTGATGTGTGCAGTCCAATGAGTGCTGAGGCACGCAGTGGATATCGTTATGTTCTTACTTCACAGATGATTTGAGTAGATGCTGAGAATATTTACTTGATGAAACACAAGTCTGAATTATTGAAAGGTTCAAGTAATTTCAGAGTGAAGTTGAAGATCGTCGTGACAAGAGGATAAAATGTCTGTGATATGATCATAGAGATGAATATCTGAGTTACGAGTTTGGCACACAATTAAGAAATTGTGGAAATTGTTTCACGACTAATACCGCCTGGAACACCATATTGTGATGGTGTGTCCGAACATCATAACTGCACCCTATTGGATATGGTGCATACCATGATGTCTCTTATCGAATTACAACTATCGTTTATGGGTTAGGCATTAGAGACAACCGCATTCACTTTAAATAGGGCACCACGCAATTCCGTTGAGACGACACCGTATGAACTATGGTTTAGAGAAACCTAAGCTGTCGTTTCTTAAAAGTTTGGGGCTGCGACGCTTATGTGAAAAAGTTTCAGGCTGATAAGCTCGAACCCAAAGCGGATAAATGCATCTTCATAGAATACCCAAAACAGTTGGGTATACCTCCTATTTCAGATCTGGAAGCAAAAGTGATTGTTTCTAGAAACGGGTCCTTTCTCGAGGAAAAGTTTCTCTCGAAAGAATTGAGTGGGAGGATGGTGGAGACTTGATGAGGTCATTGAACCGTCACTTCAACTAATGTGTAGCAGGGCACAGGAAGTTGTTCCTGTGGCACCTACACCAATTGAAGTGGAAGCTTATGATAGTGATCATGAAACTTCAGATCAAGTCACTACCAAACCTCATAGGACGACAAGGATGCGTACTACTTCAGAGTGGTACGTAATCCTGTCTTGGAAGTCATGTTGCTAGACAACAATGAACCTACGAGCTATGGAGAAGCGATGGTGGGCCCGGATTCCGACGAATGGCTCGAGGCCATAAAATCCGAGAGGATCCATGTATGAAAACAAAGTATAGACTTTGAAAGAACTACTTGATGGTCGTAAGGCTGTTGGGTACAGATGGATTTTAAAGGGAAGACAGACAATGATGGTAAGTGTCACCATTAAGAAAGCTCGACTTGTCGTTAAGATGTTTTCCGGCAAGTTCAAGGAGTTGACTGCGATGAGACTTTCTCACTCGTAGCGATGCTAAGAGTCTGTTAGAATTATATTAGCAGTTACTGCATTATTTATGAAATCTTGCAGATAGGATGTCAAAACATTGTTTCCTCGACGATTTTCTTGAGGAAAGGTTGTATGTGATACAACCAGAAGGTTTTGTCAATCCTGAAAGATGCTAACAAGTATGCAAAGCTCCAGCAATCCTTCTAAGGATTGGAGTAAGCATCTCGGAGTTTGAATGAACGCTTTGATGAGATGATCAAAGATTTTGGGTTTATACAAAGTTCATGAGAAACTTGTATTTCCAAAGAAGTGAGTGGGAGCACTATAGAATTTTTGATGAGTATATGTTGTTAACATATTGTTGATCAGAAATGATGTAGAATTTCTGGAAAGCATCCAGGGTTATTTGAAAAGTGTTTTTAATGGAAAACCTGGATTAAGCTACTTGAACATTGAGCATCAAGATCTATAAGGATAGATCAAAAAGCTTAATAGTACTTTCAAATGAATACATACCGTGACAAGATTTTGAAGGAGTTTAAATAGATCAGCAAAGAAGGAGTTCTTGGCTGTGTTACAAGGTGTGAGTATTGAGTAAGACTCAAGACCTGACCACGGCAGAAGAAAGAGAAAGGACGAAGGTCGTCCCCTATGCTTTAGACGTAGGCTCTACAATATGCTATGCTGTGTACCGCACCTGAAGTGTGCCTTGCCATGAGTTAGTCAAGGGGTACAATAGTGATCCAGGAAGGGATCACATGACAGCGGTCGAACTTATCCTTAGTATCTAGTGGACTAAGGAATTTTCTCGATTATGGAGGTGGAAAGGGGGTTCGTCGTAAAGGGTTACGTCGATGCAAACTTTGACACTAATCTGGATGACTCTGAGTAGTGAACCGGATTCGTATAGTAGAGCAGTTATTTGGAATAGCTCCAAGTAGCGCGTGGTAGCTGCATCTACAAGATGACATAGAGATTTGTAAAGCACACACGGATCTGAATGTTGCAGACCCGTTGACTAAAACCTCTCTCGTAAGCATAACATGATCAAACCCTAGAACTCATTGAGTGTTAATCACATGGTGATGTGAACTAGATTATTGACTCTAGTAAACTCTTGGGTATTAGTCACATGGCGATGTGAACTTTGAGTGTTAATCACATGGTGATGTGAACTAGATTATTGACTCTAGTGCAAGTGGGAGACTGTTGGAAATATGCCCTAGAGGCAATAATAAAATGGTTATTATTGTATTTCCTTGTTCATGATAATTGTCTGTTGTTCATGCTATAATTGTATTAACTGGAAACCGTAATACATGTGTGAATACATAGACCACAACATGTCCCTAGTAAGCCTCTAGTTGACTAGCTCGTTGATCAATAGATGGTTATGGTTTCCTGACCATGGACATTGGATGTCATTGATAACGGGATCACATCATTAGGAGAATGATGTGATGGACAAGACCCAATCCTAAGCATAGCACAAGATCGTGTAGTTCGTTTGCTAGAGCTTTTCTAATGTCAAGTATCATTTCCTTAGACCATGAGATTGTGCAACTCCCGGATACCGTAGGAATGCTTTGGGTGTACCAAACGTCACAACGTAACTGGGTGGCTATAAAGGTGCACTACAGGTATCTCCAAAAGTGTCTGTTGGGTTGGCACGAATCGAGACTGGGATTTGTCACTCCGTATGACGGAGAGGTATCTCTGGGCCCACTCGGTAATGCATCATCATAATGAGCTCAATGTGACTAAGGAGTTAGCCACGGGATCATGCGTTACGGTACGAGTAAAGTGACTTGCCGGTAACGAGATTGAACAAGGTATTGGGATACCGACGATCGAATCTCGGGCAAGTAACGTACCGATTGACAAATGGAATTGTATATGGGATTGATTGAATCCTCGACATCGTGGTTCATCTGATGAGATCATCGTGGAACATGTGGGAGCCAACATGGGTATCCAGATCCCGCTGTTGGTTATTGACCGGAGAGTCGTCTCGGTCATGTCTGCCTGTCTCCCGAACCCGTAGGGTCTGGTTCGGTGACGCTAGGGTTGTAGAGATATTAGTATGCGGAAATCCGAAAGTCGTTCAGAGTCCCGGATGAGATCCCGGACGTCACGAGGAGTTCCGGAATGGTCCAGAGGTAAAGATTTATATATGGGAAGTCCTATTTTGGCCACCGGAAAATGTTCGGGATTTTTCGGTATTGTACCGGGAAGGTTCTAGAAGGTTCCGAAGTGGGGCCCACCTGCATGGGGGGACCCACATGAACATGGGTAGTAGGGGCAAGGCCCCACACCCCTGGTCAAGGCGCACCAAGATCCCACCTTAGAAGGAATAAGATCATATCACGAAGGGATAAGATCAAGATCCCTAAAAAAGGGGGATAACAATCGGTGGGGAAGGGAAATGATGGGATTTCTTTCCCCCACCTTTGCCAACGCCCCAATGGACTTGGAGGGCAAGAAACCAGCCCCCTCCACCCCTATATATAGTGGGGAGGCGCATGGGAGCAGCACCCCAAGCCCTGGCGCCTCCCTCCCTCCCGTGACACCTCTTCCTCCCCGCTTGCGCTTGGCGAAGCCCTGCCGGGATCCCGCTACTTCCACCAACACACCGTCGTGCTGCTGGATCTCCATCAACTTCTCCTCCCCCCTTGCTGGATCAAGAAGGAGGAGACGTCCCCGCTCCGTACGTGTGTTGAACGCGGAGGTGCCGTCCGTTCGGCGCTAGGATCATCGGTGATTTGGATCACGACGAGTACGACTCCATCAACCCCGTTCTCTTGAACGCTTCCGCTCGCGATCTACAAGGGTATGTAGATGCACTCCTCCCCTCTCGTTGCTAGCATCTCCTAGATTGATCTTGGTGACACGTAGGAAAATTTTGAATTTCTGCTACGTTCCCCAACAGTGGCATCATGAGCCAGGTCTATGCGTAGATTCTATGCACGAGTAGAACACAAAGTAGTTGTGGGCGATGATTTGTTCAATTTGCTTGCCGTTACTAGTCTTATCTTGATTCGGCGGCATTGTGGGATGAAGCGGCCCGGACCGACCTTACATGTACTCTTACGTGAGACAGGTTCCACCGACTGACATGCACTTGATGCATAAGGTGGCTACCGGGTGTCTGTCTCTCCCACTTTAGTTGGATCAGATTCGATGAAAAGGGTCCTTATGAAGGGTAAATAGCAATTGGCATATCACCGTTGTGGCTTTGGCGTAGGTAAGAAACGTTCTTGCTAGAAACCCATAGCAGCCATGTATAACATGCAACAACAATTAGAAGACGTCTAACTTGTTTTTGCAGGGTATGCTATGTGATGTGATATGGCCAAAAGGATGTGATGAATTATATATGTGATGTATGAGATTGATCACGTTCTTGTAATAGGAATCACGACTTGCATGTCGATGAGTATGACAACCGGCAAGAGCCATAGGAGTTGTCTTAATTTATTGTATGACCTGCGTGTCAATGAAAACGCCATGTAATTACTTTACTTTATTGCTAACCGTTAGCCATAGTAGTAGAAGTAATAGTTGGCGAGACAACTTCATGAAGACAGGATGATGGAGATCATGATGATGGAGATCATGGTGTCATGCCGGTGACGAAGGTGATCATGCCGCGCCTCGAAGATGGAGATCAAAGGCGCAAGATGATATTGGCCATATCATGTCACTTTATGATTTGCATGTGATGTTTGTCATGTTTACATCTTATTTGCTTAGAACGACGGTAGCATAAATAAGATGATCCCTCACTAAAATTTCAAGAGATGTGTTCCCCCTAACTGTGCACCGTTGCGAAGGTTCGTTGTTTCGAAGCACCACGTGATGATCGGGTGTGATAGATTCTAACGTTCGCATACAACGGGTGTTGACGAGCCTAGCATGTACATACATGGCCTCGGAACACAAGCAAAACACTTAGGTTGACTTGACGAGCCTAGCATGTACAGACATGGCCTCGGAACACAAGAGACCGAAAGGTCGAACATGAGTCGTATAGTAGATACGATCAACATGGAGATGTTCATCGATGATGACTAGTCCGTCTCACGTGATGATCGGACACGGCCTAGTCGATTCGGATCATGTATCACTTAGATGACTAGAGGGATGTCTATCTAAGTGGGAGTTCATTAAATAATCAGATGAACTTAATTATCATGAACATAGTCAAAAGGTCTTTGCAAATAATGTCATAGCTTACGCTTTAGTTCTACTAAGATATGTTCCTAGAGAAAATTTAGTTGAAAGTTGATAGTAGCAATTATGCGGACTGGGTCCGTAAACTGAGGATTGTCCTCATTGCTGCACAGAAGGCTTATGTCCTTAATGCACCGCTCGGTGTGCTGAACCTCGAGCGTCGTTTGTGGATGTTGCGAACATCTGACATACACGTTTTGATGACTACGTGATAGTTCAGTGCGTAATGTTGAACGGTTTAAAATTGTGGCACCAAAGACGGTTTTGAAACGTCGCAGAACATATGAGATGTTCCAAAGACTGAAATTGGGATTTCAGACTAGTGCCCACGTCAAGAGGTATGAGACCTCTGACAAGTTTCTTAAGCCTGCAAACTAAGGGAGAAAAGCTCAATCGTTGAGCATGTGCTCAGATTGTCTGAGTACTACAATCACTTGAATCGAGTGGGAGTTAATCTTCCAGATGAGATAGTGATGGTTCTCCATAGTCACTGCCACCAAGCTATTAGAGCTTCGTGATGAACTATAACATATCAGGGATAGACATGATGATCCTTGAGCAACTCGCGATGTTTGACACCGCGAAAGTAGAAATCAAGTAGGAGCATCAATTGTTGATGGTTAGTAAAACCACTAGTTTCTAGAGGGGCAAGGGCAAGAAGGGATACTTCATGAAACGGCAAATCAGTTGCTGCTCTAGTGAAGAAACCCAAGGTTGAACCCAAACCCGAGACTAAGTGCTTCTGAAATGAGGGGAACGGTCACTGAAGCAGAACTACCCTAGATACTTCGTAGATGAGAAGGCCGACAAGGTCAACAGAAGTATATTGGATATACATTATATTAATGTGTACTTTACTAGTACTCCTAGTAGCACCAGGGTATTAGATACCGGGTCGGTTGCTAAGTGTTAGTAACTCAAAATAAAAGCTGCGGAATAAACGGAGACTAGCTAAAGGTGAGATGACGATATGTGTTTCCAAGGTTGATGTGATCAAGCATCGCATGCTCCCTCTACCATCGAGATTGGGGTTAAACCTGAATAATTGTTATTTGGTGTTTGCGTTAAGCATAGACATGATTGGATTATGTTTATCGGAATACGGTTATTCATTAAAGGAGAATAATGGTTACTCTGTCTATTTGAATAATACCTTCAATGGTCTTGCACCTAAAATGAATGGTTTATTGAATCTCGATAGTAGTGATACACATGTTCATGCCAAAAGATATAAGATAGTAATCCCGATCCGCCGCCGCCGCCGCCGTCGCATGCCGCCGCCGCCGTCGCATGTCGCCGCCTCGCCGGAGTTCTGCCGCCCGACCCCGCCGCCCGCCGACCCCACCGCCCCTCGCCGGAGGTAGCCGTCGGCGGTTTTCCTCGAGAAAACCGTTCGGTTTTTCATCTGGTTTTTCGTTCGGTTTTATTAAAAAAACCTAGATCTGTTTTTTTGGTTTAGTTTATTTAGCGAACACTCGTTCGTTCGTTCGTTTTAACGAACGGTTTTTGTTTTTTTCGCAGACAGCGAACGTTCGTTCGTTAGCTTGTTCGTCAGGTTTTTTTTTTCTCGGATTTTCCACGATTATTTCTGATCGCGATTTCCGATCTGTTTTTTGTTTTAGTATAACTTTTCACTCGTTTATCGGAATCAGGCAATTCGAGCGCCTAGAGTTTCATCTCGAAACCCTCTTTCCGTTTAACCAACTCAAACAAGTTTTTGCTACTGTAAAATTTGACTTAAGTCCAGATTAGTAAACGAAGCTTGTTTCTTTCGCCGTTTGAGTTTCGTTGCTTCGTTCGATTTGATTCTTTTTGCAAACCGGAGTTCTTAGGTTGAACTTTCTGGTTAGATCTCTTATTTCAAGTTTTACCCGTGCACCCTTGCTTGATTGCTTATGTATGTATTGTTTGTTTGCGATAGAGTACCCGGAGTGCGAAGCGTGCTACTACGAGTCTCTAGGTTTCACGGATCATCAGCAAGGCAAGTAACACTTTGATCATACTTTTCTTTACCCAGTTTTTATGCATTAGTTTCAACCCGCAAACATTGCATGATTAGGATCTGATTAATATGTGGGTTTTTGGGAAGTAGAAGAGGTAGTACCTATTGCCATGTTTATTATCAAACCCTTGGGAGTTACTTCTACGTTTGCTTATATTGCTATGCTATGCTCGTAGACGTGGATTTGGTTCGAGTGAAATTTCCATGATAGATGTGAGATTGTTAATTAATGGTTCAACTTAAGGTGGCTAATTAAATAAACATCTGGGTGGATTGAGGCACCTGGAGAACCCAGTGTTGCCTGTATTTTTGGATATCTCGGAGTACCCGTGTGATCATCCTATGGACCGCCACCCAGGCTCAAAGGGATCATGAGATTATTCATGCTAGAAACTTCCGTGTGCAGCCACAAGCTATTATGGGCTCTAGCATAGTTGAGTAGGTTACATGACCTCTTGAAGAGGTGGGCTAGCAGATGTAGGGGAAAGTAGGTGTAACTGTCCACCGGGAGTAAAGAGTAGTGTTTCTGAAAGACTGTGTCTCGGTCATCCGTTTCTCAAACACCATGTAGTGCAAGAAATCAAGCAGAGGCGATCGAGTCTTGTGGGGAAAAGTGCGCAAACCTCTGCAGAGTGTACAAACTAATCATGATTAGCCGTGTCCCCGGTTATGGACATCTTGAGTATCTAGTTCTTGGATTATCATGTGAATCTCATCATCATGTTACTTAATTTAATTTGATTGGGTTAATCACGTTCTTAATTGGGATTGAGTTGGAGGTACCTTCTCAATGTTTAACAACCACCATGATAGTTAAATAAAATTTATTCCTTTGTGGTAGGGAAAAATTGGCTTTTCGCAAAACTGTAACCATAGAGCTTTCCACCAGCCAAATATGCATGTAGTGATAGTATTATTCTGTTCATTACTCTCTATGTGTTACATTGCCAGCATATTCCATGTGCTGACCCATTTTCGGGCTACAACGTATCATGTTGCAGACTTTTCAGACGACGAGTAAGGAGCCTTAGGTCGTGGTCTTATACTCAGTGATGCCGTTGGAGTTGATGGACTCACTTTATCTTCCAAGCCTTCCGCTGTTATCGTATTTAGATGGCCTTAAGCCATATTTATTTGTATTGAGTTCTCTTGAACTATTTGATGTAATAAGTGTGTGATTGCTGCTCTGTTATAAATCCTTCAAAGTACTGTGTGTGTCAGCATTACCGATCCAGGGATGACACTGATGCACGGAGACTAGACTGTTCGAGGTCTGGTCGCTACAATATTCTTCAGGGGCGTTAGTCCTCATTTTCGTCCCTTTTGGTCATTCGATGACAAAGGGGGAGAAATTTGAGTTAGTCTTCAAACTGGTCTATCTTATATGGGCGTTTTTTTTCTAAAGTTACAACTCTCGTTCTTCTGATGACTTTGTTGGATCGAGTTGTAAACTTAAACTCTATGGTGGCCTGATACTTTTGTTGTTTCTTCTGCATGCTTATTCCTTGTTAATGTTA
Source organism: Triticum aestivum (assembly GCF_018294505.1). Lineage (NCBI taxonomy): Eukaryota > Viridiplantae > Streptophyta > Magnoliopsida > Poales > Poaceae > Triticum > Triticum aestivum. Next base: position 465,742,328 of record NC_057814.1, on the reverse strand, counting down.
TTGCACGCATGCTGAATTACATCAGTCACTATATTTCATCATGCATTTCAAATTCTTCATATATTATGTCAAATGCGTGAATGAATTACAAGATATAGGGGGAGATCTCCATGATTCAACTCTTCAAGTGTGCATTGCTTCAAAAGCAAATTCCTCACTATGCACATCTTCAGGGGGAGTTCTTCTATATCTTGCAATCAAATTCCTCAATATCAGTATTTACACTTCATATATTTATCCCCGTTGAAAACTTAACCTATATTGTCATCAATCGCCAAAAAGGGGGAGATTGTAAGTGCATCTAGTGCCCCTTAGTGATTTTGGTGTACTGAAGACTTATAGGTTAAGGGACTAATGTGTTTATGAGTGTACACAGGTCTATAAGTCTATGAGGAGTTTGATATTTACAGTGAAAGTCGACCCCTAAAAATGAAGTTCTTCGGCTGAAGACTTTGTATTTCTGAAGACTTTGAAAGTGAAGAAATTGGTGTGACCTTTGAAGACTTGGTATTCATTTGAGGAACATGAAGCATGAAGACTTTTGTTTTTGTAGTTTCATTTTCTCTTTCTTGAGTCATAGGAAACACCGTACTGTTAAAGGGGTCGAGGAAATACTAAAGAAAAATTTCCATGTGATGCTCAACTCAAAATCCTACACCTACCAATCCCTTTGAGTGAAGCCATTGGAAATCTCACACAGTTCAGTCATATTCTTCAGTGACAGAGACGAAGTTCTTCTGGTCTCTGAAGAATTTGTTCTGACTGAGGAGTTAGGAATTCGCTAGTGCGGATTGCCTACACAGTGAGGAACATGATAGCCCTGAGGAATTTGATACTCAAATTTCCGACCGTTGCTGTGCTATGCGCCAGTTGTGCCAAAATATCTACCCACCTAACGGTCATATCATTGAAGGGCATTTATGTCTTATCATGACGGGCTGCTCCCTAGGCTATAAATAGCCGCCCCTACAACCACTAGCTGGTTGGCTGCTCCAAGAGAAACTGACACTTGTCAATTGAGAGCATCCCATCCTCCGAGGACTTTGAGCGAAAATCATCAAGTGAGGAAAACCCAAACCCAAACACCTACAAACCCCAAGTGATTGAGCATCACTGAAGAGATTGATCCTACGTGGATCCGACGCTTGTTACCTTTGAAGACTGTGCTTCTTCCAGACGGTTAGGCGTCATGGTCTAGAGCATCCAAGAGGAAATTGTGGATATCCGAGTGACCGAGTTTGTGAAGGTTTGGAAGTCACCTGAAGACTTACCACGAGTGATTGGGCGAGGTCTGTGTGACCTTAGCTCAAGGAGAATACGGTGAGGACTATGTGTCCTCAGGTTTAAATACCTAGCCGCTCCAACCAGACGTACAACTGAGACAGCAGTTGGAACTGGTCTACCAAATCATTGTCTTCACCAAGCTTACTGGTTCTATTTCCTCAACTCTTTCATTTCCTCATTATTGTGTTGTATGCTTGTTCATATCTGTGTTTGAAAACTTTGACTGAAGACTTTCTCAATTTCCTCAGTTCAATTTCCTCAGTCTGTTTGTCTTCATCCTGTGTTATCCTGTGTTTACGCTTTCTGTACTCCGTACCTGTCTTCATTTCATCATGATGACTATGCTTGTGTTCTGCTATGCATACTTTTGAGTACTTATTCCGCTGCAAGTAGTTCTTCGTTAAAGAATTTCCTCACCCACAAATTCCTTAGTGAAGAATTCATAAAAATCGCCTATTCACCCCCCTCTAATCGATATAACTCACTTTCATGAAGCTCTACTGGATCGTGAGTTTGTGGGGCGTCACCGAGCTGAACGTGTGCAGATCGCGGAGGTGTCGTACGTTCGGTACTAGGATCGGTCGATCGTGAAGATGTACGACTACATCAACCGCGTTGTCATAACGCTTCCGCTTATGATCTACGAGGGTACGTAGACAACACTCTCACCTCTCGTGGCTATGCATCACCATGATCTTGCGTGTGCGTAGGATTTTTTTTGAAATTACTACGTTCTCCAATAGTGGCATCCGAGCCAGGTTTAGGCGTAGATGTTATATGCACGAGTAGAACACAAGTGAGTTGTGGGCGATACTAGTGATACTGCTTACCAACATGTCATACTTTGATTCAGTGGTACTGTTGGATGAAGCGGCCCGGATCGACATTACGCGTACACTTACGCGAGACTGGTTCTACCGACGTGCTTCGCACACAGGTGGCTGGCGGTTGTCAGTTTCTCCAACTTTAGTTGAATCGAGTGTGGCTAGGCCCGGTCATTGTTGAAGGTTAAAACAGCACATACTTGACGAAATATCGTTGTGGTTTTGATGCGTAGGTAAGAACAGTTCTTACTCAGCCTGTAGCAGCCACGTAAAAACTTGCAACAACAAAGTAGAGGACGTCTAACAAAGTAGAGGACGTCAAGACATGATGCTAAATTTTATTGTATGAGATGATCCTGTTTTGTAACGGAGTTATCGGCAACTGGCAGGAGCCATATGGTTGTCGCTTTATTGTATGAAATGCAATCTCCATGTAATTGCTTTACTTTATCACTAAGCGGTAGCTATAGTCGTAGAAGCAATAGTTGGCGAGACGACAACGATGCTACGATGGAGATCAAGGTGTCGTGCCGGTGACGATGGTGATCATGACGGTGCTTTGGAGATAAAGATCAAAGGCACAAGATGATGATGGCCATATCATATCACTTATATTGATTGCATGTGATGTTTATCCTTTATGCATCTTATTTTGCTTAGTTCGGTGGTAGCATAATAAGATGATCTCTCACTAAATTTCAAGGTACAAGTGTTCTCCCTGAGTATGCACCGTTGCGAAAGTTCGTCGTGCCGAGACACCACGTGATGATCGGGTGTGATAAGCTCTACGTTCACATACAACAGGTGCAAGCCAGTTTTGCACACGCAGAATACTCAGGTTAAACTTGATGAGCCTAGCATATGCAGATATGGCCTCGGAACACTGAGACCGAAAGGTCGAGCGTGAATCATATAGTAGATATGATCAACATAGTGATGTTTACCATTGAAAACTACTCCATCTCACGTGATGATCGGACATGGTTTAGTTGATATGGATCACATGGTCACTTAGATGGTTAGAGGGATGTCTATCTAAGTGGGAGTTCTTAAGTAATTTGATTAATTGAGCTTTAATTTATCATGAACTTAGTACCTGATAGTATTTTGCATGTCTATGTTGTTGTAGATAGATGGCGAGTGCTGTTGTTCCATTGAATTTTAATGCATTCCCAGAGAAAGCTAATTTGAAAGATGATGGTAGCAACTACACGGACTGGGTCCGTAACTTGAGGATTATCCTCATTGCTGCACAGAAGAATTACACCCTGGAAGCACCGCTAGGTGCCAAACCTGCTGCAGGAGCAACGCCAGATGTTATGAACGTCTGGCAGAGCAAAGCTGATGACTACTCAATAGTTCAGTGTGCCATGCTTTACAGCTTAGAACCGGGACTTCAATGACGTTTTGAACGTCATGGAGCATATGAGATGTTCCAGGAGTTGAATTTAATATTTCAAGCAAATGCCCGGATTGAGAGATATGAAGTCTCCAATAAGTTCTACAGCTGCAAGATGGAGGAGAATAGTTCTGTCAGTGAACATATACTCAAAATGTCTGGGTATAATAATCACTTGATTCAACTGGGAGTTAATCTTCCTGATGATAGTGTCATTGACAGAATTCTTCAATCACTGCCACCAAGCTACAAGAGCTTCGTGATGAGCTATAATATGCAAGGGATGGATAAGACAATTCCCGAGCTCTTCGCAATGCTAAAGGCTGCGGAGGTAGAAATCAAGAAGGAGCATCAAGTGTTGATGGTCAACAAGAAGAATGGCAAGAAAGTTGCTGCTCAAGTGAAGAAGCCCGAGTCTGGACCTAAGCCTGAGACTGAGTGCTTCTACTGCAAAGGGACTGGTCACTGGAAGCGGAACTGCCCCAAGTATTTGGCTGATAAGAAGGATGGCAAGGTGAACAAAGGTATATGTGATATACATGTTATTGATGTGTACCTTACTAATGCTCGCAGTAGCACCTGGGTATTTGATACTGGTTCTGTTGCTAATATTTGCAACTTGAAACAGGGACTACGGATTAAGCGAAGATTGGCGAAGGACGAGGTGACGATGCGCGTGGGAAATGGTTCCAAAGTCGATGTGATCGCGGTCGGCACGCTACCTCTACATCTACCTTCGGGATTAGTTTTAGACCTGGATAATTGTTATTTGGTGCCAGCGTTGAGCATGAACATTATATCTGGATCTTGTTTAATGCGAGACGGTTATTCATTTAAATCTGAGAATAATGGTTGTTCTATTTATATGAGTAATATCTTTTATGGTCATGCACCCTTGAAGAGTGGTCTATTTATATTGAATCTTGATAGTAGTGATACACATATTCATAATATTGAAGCCAAAAGATGCAGAGTTGATAATGATAGTGCAACTTATTTGTGGCACTGCCGTTTAGGTCATATTAGTGTAAAGCGCATGAAGAAACTCCATTCTGATGGACTTTTGGAATCACTTGATTATGAATCACTTGGTACTTGCGAACCATGCCTCATGGGCAAGATGACTAAAACTCCGTTCTCCGGAACAATGGAGCGAACAACAGATTTGCTGGAAATCATACATACTGATGTATGTGGTCCGATGAATGTTGAGGCTCGTGGCGGGTATCGTTATTTTCTCACCTTCACATATGATTTGAGCAGATATGGGTATATCTACTTGATGAAGCATAAGTCTGAAACATTTGAAAAGTTCAAAGAATTTCAGAGTGAAGTGGAAAATCATCGTAACAAGAAAATAAAGTTTCTACGATCTGATCGTGGAGGAGAATATTTGAGTTACGAGTTTGGTCTTCATTTGAAACAATGCGGAATAGTTTCACAACTCACGCCACCCAGAACACCACAGCGCAATGGTGTGTCCGAACATCGTAATCGTACTTTACTAGATATGGTGCGATCTATGATGTCTCTTACATACCGCTATCGTTTTGGGGTTATGCTTTAGAGATGGCTGCATTCACGTTAAATAGGGCACCATCTAAATCCATTGAGACGAAGCCTTATGAACTATGGTTTGGCAAGAAACCAAAGTTGTCGTTTCTTAAAGTTTGGGGCTGCAATGCTTATGTGAAAAAGCTTCAACCTGATAAGCTCGAACCCAAATCGGAGAAATGTGTCTTCATAGGATACCCAAAGGAGACTGTTGGGTACACCTTCTATCACAGATCCTAAGGCAAGACATTCGTTGCTAAGAATGGATCCTTTCTAGAGAAGGAGTTTCTCTCGAAAGAAGAGAGTGGGAGGAAAGTAGAACTTGATGAGGTAACTGTACCTGCTCCCTTATTGGAGAGTAATTCATCACAGAAATATGTTCCTGTGACTCCTACACCAATTAGTGAGGAAGCTAATGATGATGATCATATAACTTCAGATCAAGTTACTACCGAACCTCGTAGGTCAACCAGAGTAAGATCCGCACCAGAGTGGTACGGTAATCCTGTTTTGGAGGTCATGTTACTTGACCATGACGAACCTACGAACTATGAAGAAGCGATGATGAGCCCAGATTCCACAAAATGGCTTGAGGCCATGAAATCCGAGATGGGATCCATGTATGAGAACAAAGTGTGGACTTTGGTTGACTTGCCCGATGATCGGCAAGCCATCAAGAATAAATGGATTTTCAAGAAGAAGACTGACGCTGACGGTAATGTTACTGTCTACAAAGCTCGACTTGTTGCGAAAGGTTTTCGACAAGTTCAAGGAGTTGACTATGATGAGACCTTCCCACCCGTAGCGATGCTTAAGTCCGTCTGAATCATGTTAGCAATTGCTGCATTTTGTGATTATGAAATTTGGCAAATGGATGTAAAGACTGCATTCCTGAATGGATTTCTGGAAGAAGAGTTGTATATGATGCAACCTGAAGGTTTTATCGATCCAAAGGGAGCTAACAAAGTGTGCAAGCTCCAGCGATCCATTTATGGACTGGTGCAAGCATCTCGGAGTTGGAATAAACGTTTTGATAGTGTGATCAAAGCATATGGTTTTATACAGACTTTTGGAGAAGCCTGTATTTACAATAAAGTGAGTGGGAGCTCTGTAGCATTTCTAATATTATATGTGGATGACATATTGTTGATTGGAAATGATATAGAATTTCTGGATAGCATAAAAGGATACTTGAATAAGAGTTTTTCAATGAAAGACCTCGGTGAAGCTGCTTATATATTGGGCATCAAGATCTATAGAGATAGATCAAGACGCTTAATTGGACTTTCACAAAGCACATACCTTGATAAATTTTGAAGAAGTTCAAAATGGATCAAGCAAAGAAAGGGTTCTTGCCTGTGTTACAAGGTGTGAAGTTGAGTCAGACTCAATGCCCGACCACTGTAGAAGATAGGGAGAAAATGAAAGGTGTTCCCTATGCTTCAGCCATAGGCTCTAACATGTATGAAATGCTGTGTACCAGACCTGATGTGTGTCTTGCTATCAGTTTAGCAGGGAGGTACCAAAGTAATCCAGGAGTGGATCACTGGACAGCGCTCAAGAACATCCTGAAATACCTGAAAAGGACAAAGGATACGTTTCTCATTTATGGAGGTGACAAAGAGCTCGTCGTAAATGGTTATGTCAATGCAAGCTTTGACACTGATCCGGATGACTCTAAGTCACAACCGGATACGTGTTTATATTGAACGGTGGAGCTGTTGATAACCCACAAGTATAGGGGATCGCAACAGTTTTCGAGGGTAGAGTATTCAACCCAAATTTATTGATTCGACACAAGGGGAGCCAAAGAATATTCTCAAGTATTAGCAGTTGAGTTGTCAATTCAACCACACCTGGATAACTTAATATCTGCAGCAAAGTATTTAGTAGCAAAGTAATATGATAGTAGTGGTAACGGTAACAAAAGTAACGCTAGCAAAAGTAATATTTTTGGTGTTTTGTAGTGATTGTAACAGTAGCAACGGAAAAGTAAATAAGCGAAGAACAATATGTGAAAAGCTCGTAGGCATTGGATCGGTGATGAAGAATTATGCCGGATGCGATTCGCCATGTAACAGTCATAACATAGGGTGACACAGAACTAGCTCCAATTCATCAATGTAATGTAGGCATGTATTCCGAATATAGTCATACGTGCTTATGGAAAAGAACTTGCATGACATCTTTTATCCTACCCTCCCGTGGTAGCGGGGTCCTAATGGAAACTAAGGGATATTAAGGCCTCCTTTTAATAGAGTACCGGAACAAAGCATTAGCACATAGTGAATACATGAACTCCTCAAACTACGGTCATCACCGGGAGTGGTCCCGATTATTGTCACTTCGGGGTTGCCGGTTCATAACACATAGTAGGTGACTATAGACTTGCAAGATAGGAATAAGAAATCACATATATTCATGAAAACATAATAGGTTGAGATCTGAAATCATGGCACTCGGGCCCTAGTGACAAGCATTAAGCATAGCAAAGTCATAGCAACATCAATCTCAGAACATAGTGGATACTAGGGATCAAACGCTAACAAAACTAACTCGATTACATGATAGATCTCATCCAACCCATCACCGTCCAGCAAGCCTACGATGGAATTACTCACGCACGGCGCTGAGCATCATGAAATTGGTGATGGAGGATGGTTGATGATGACGACGGCGACGAATCCCCCTCTCCGGAGCCCCGAACGAACTCCAGATCAGCCCTCCCGGGAGGTTTTAGGGCTTGGCGGCGGCTCCGTATCGTAAAACGCGATGAATCCTTCTCTCTGATTTTTTTCTCCCCGAAAGCAAATATATAGAGTTGGAGTTGAGGTCGGAGGAGCTCCAGGGGGCCCACGAGGTAGGGGGGCGCGCCCTAGGGGGGCAGGCGCGCCCCCCACCCTCGTGGCTAGGGTGTGGCCCCCCTGGTCTTCATCTTTTGCAAGGATTTTTTATTATTTCCAAATAGACGTTCCCTGAAGTTTCAGGTCATTCCGAGAACTTTTGTTTCTGCACATAAATAACACCATGGAAATTCTGCTAAAAATAGCGTCAGTCCGGGTTAGTTCCATTCAAATCATGCAAGTTAGAGTCCAAAACAAGGGCAAAAGTGTTTGGAAAAGTAGATACGACGGAGACGTATCAACTCCCCCAAGCTTAAACCTTTGCTTGTCCTCAAGCAATTCAGTTGATAAACTGAAAGTGATAAAGAAAAACTTTTACAAACTCTGTTTGCTCTTGTTGTTGTAAATATGTAAAGCCAGCATTCAAGTTTTTAGCAAAGATTATGACTAACCACATTCACAATAACTCCTAGGTCTCATGTTTACTCATATCAATGGCATAATTAACTAGTGAGCCATAATAATAAATCTCGGATGACAACACTTTCTCAAAATAATCATAATATGATATAACAAGATGGTATCTCGCTAGCCCTTTCTGAGACCGCAAAACATAAATGCAGAGCACCTTTAAAGATCAAGGACTGACTAGACATTGTAATTCATGGTAAAAGAGATCCAATCATAGTCATACCCAATATAAATTAATAGTAACGAATGCAAATGACAGCTGCGCTCTCTAGCTAGTGCTTTTTAATAAGAGGGTGATGACTCAACATAAAAGTAAATAGATAGGCCCTTCGCAGAGGGAAGCAGGGATTTGTAGAGGTGCCAGAGCTCGATTTTGAAATAGAGATAAATAATATTTTGAGCGGCATACTTTCATTGTCAGCATAACAACCAAGAGATGGCGATATCTTCCATGCTACACACATTATAGGCAGTTCCCAAACAGAATGGTAAAGTTTATACTCCCCCTCCACCAACAAGCATCAATCCATGGCTTGCTCGAAACAACGAGTGCCTCCAGCAAGCAACAGTCCCAGGGGGAGTTTTGTTTGCAATTATTTTGATTTAGTTTGCATAAAGCATGGGACTGGGCATCCCGATGACCAGCCATTTTCTCGTGAATGAGGAGCGGAGTCCACTCCTCTTGAGAATAACCCGCCTAGCATGGAAGATACAGACAGCCCTAGTTGATACATGAGCTATTCGAGCATACAAAACAGAATTTCATTTGAAGGTTTAGAGTTTGGCACATACAAATTTACTTGGAATGGCAGGTAGATACCGCATATAGGAAGGTATAGTGGACTCATATGGAATAACTTTGGGGTTTAAGGGATTGGATGCACAAGCAGTATTCCCGCTTAGTACAACTGAAGGCTAGCAAAAGACTGGGAAGCGACCAACTAGAGAGCGACAACAGTCATGAACATGCATTAAAATTAATAAACATTGAGTGCAAGCATGAGTAGGATATAATCCACCATGAACATGAATATCGTGAAGGCTATGTTGATTTTGTTTCAACTGCATATGTGAACATGTGCCAAGTCGAGTCACTTAAATCATTCAAAGGAGGATACCACCCCATCATACCACATCACAACCATTTTAATAGCATGTTGGCACGCAAGGTAAACCATTATAACTCATAGCTAATCAGTTATGGCACGAGCAACTATGATCTCTAATTGTCATTGCAAACATGTTTATTCATAATAGGCTGAATCAGGAACGATGAACTCATCATATTTACAAAAACAAGAGAGGTTGAGTTCATACCAGCTTTTCTCATCTCAGCCAGTCCATCATATATCGTCATAATTGCCTTTCACTTGCACGACCGAACGATGTGAAAATAATAAGAGTGCACGTGCATTGGACTAAGATGGAATCTGCGAGCATTCAATAAACAGGAGAAGACAAGGCAATATGGGCTCTTGGTTAAATCAACAATAATGCATATAAGAGCCACTTCAACAATTTAATCATGGTCTTCTCCTATCGACCCCCAAAGAAAAGAAAATAAATAAAACTATTTACACGGGAAAGCTCCCAACAAGCAAAAGAAGAACGGGAAATATTTTTGGGTTTTCTTTTTAATTATTACTACTGCAGCATGAAAAGTAAACTAGCTAAACGCTACTACTAATTTTTTTGGTTTTTCTTAAGGTTTAACAAACACACAAGAAGAAAGCAAGAAAAAGAAAATAAACTAGCATGGATATTACAGTGAAAAAGTATGAGCACCGACATCTAGCAATGAGTGTGTGAACATAAATGTAGTGTCGGTGGGAAATACGTACTCCCCCAAGCTTAGGCTTTTGGCCTAAGTTGGTTTATTGCCACGGATGGCCTGGCGGATATCCATAGTTGTAGCCAGGGTCGTACTGAGCTGCGGCAGTTATTGCCTCCTGAGCTGCAGCGTGGCGGCGAGCTGCCTCCGCCCTCCTTTCGTACTCATTTGCCTCCTCTCTGGTAATAAAATATCTTCCTTTTGCCTGATAATCAAAGAAGGCAGGAGTAGGGAGAGTAATACGAACAGCACGACGTTTGTCAAAGATTAAGCGATACCGGAGAGGTGATTCATTCCTCTCGATAAACTGGTGGTGGACCATAGCATTATAGTCTAAATAAGTAGGAGGCAACTCAATATCATCCTCACGAATGTCCACACCAAGAAAGTCAGCTAAGCGGGTTGCATAAATTCCTCCAAAGAAATCTCCATTAAATCTATTAGGGTGCAACCTACGTGCAACAATGGCTCCCAAGTTATAAGTTTTGTCTCCTAACACAGCACTCCTAAGAATACTGAGATCAGGGACACACATGTGGCATGCTTCATCTTTACCATTTATGCACCTACCTATGAAGAGAGCAAAATAATGTATAGCGGGAAAATGAATGCTCCCTATGGTAGCTTGTGCTATATCTCTAGATTCCCCCACAGTTATACTAGCAAGAAAATTTCTAAATTCAGATTTGCGAGGTTCACTAGCACTACCCCATTGTGGAAGTTTGCAAGCAGCGGTAAAATCCTCTAAGTCCATGGTATAAATTTTTTCATAAAGATCAAACAGAACAGTTGGAGAATTACGTGAAGATGAAAATTCAAACCTCCTCACAAAGGAACTAGTGAGATAGTGGTACTGGCGGCATTTGTCCGCCTCAAAGCTCACAAGATTAGCGTTACGCAAATATGCGTTAAATTCTTCCTTGATTCCTGCTCGATCCATAAAGTTTTCTGAAGGCCATTCACAAGGCTGCACTGGAGCATCCCTTGGTGGCTCATCGTCAGCATCACGCATTGCAAGCCTGGGTCCTTGCTTCCTTGAAGAACCACCTTGGAACATTTTCCTAAGCATATTTCTTCCTCTGAAAAATTTCTGAAATTTTTAGTAACTTCAAACAAAAGTGAACCAAGCTCAATAAAATTGATAGCAACTACTCCTACAAGTGCGTAGAGCCTATATCAAGCATTAGAACTACTTGGAACCATATAAATTTGACATGCAAGCTCAAGAACATGGTCACCTAGGCAACACAAATTTGCAATGAATAAAGCACTAGAACAAAAACTAATTGGACCAATGGAGGAGTCACATACCAAGGAACAATCTCCCCAAGCAGTGTTGTGAGAGGTGCTTTGAGCAAGGAGATCGAAAATCGCAGCAAAATGAGCTAGAACTCGTGCTTGAGCTGGATATTGGTGTTTGTGGGGAGAAGAAGAAGTGTGTGGGTGCAGGAATAAGTGGAGGGGAGCCACCGTGGGCCCACGAGGCAGGGGGGCGTGCCCAGGGGGTAGGGCGCGCCCTCCACCCTCGTGGCCAGGTGCTTGCCCCTCCTGATGTGTTCTCAGTGCCAGATATTCTCAAATATTCTAGAAAAAAACATATTCCATTTTCAGGGCATTTGAGAACTTTTATTTTCAGGGCATTTTTATATTGCACAGATAAATCAGAAAACAGACAGAAAAATACTATTTTTACTTTATTTCAACTAAATAAAAGAAAGTAGAGAAAGGGTACAGAAGATTGTGCCTTCTAGTTTCATCCATCTCATGCTCATCAAAAGGAATCCACTAACAAGGTTGATCAAGTCTTGTTAACGAACTCATTCCGAATAACATGGAACCAGAGAAATTTCGAATAACACTATGTTACCTCAACGGGGATATGCACATCCCCTATAATAAGAATATCATATTTCTTCTTGACAGTAGGAAGAGGAAATTCAAAACCTCCAAAAATAATCGATGAAATTTTTCCAATAGAATTGATACTGTGGACTTGAGGTTGTTTCCTCGGAAAGTGTATCGTATGCTCATTACCATTAACTTGAAAAGTGACATTGCCTTTGTTGCAATCAATAACAGCCCCTGCAGTATTCAAAAAGGGTCTTCCAAGAATAATAGACATACTATCGTCCTCGGGAATATCAAGAATAACAAAGTCCGTTAAAATAGTAACGTTTGCAACCACAACAGGCACATCCTCACAAATACCGACAGGTATAGCAGTTGATTTATCAGCCATTTGCAAAGATATTTCAGTAGGTGTCAACTTATTCAAATCAAGTCTACGATATAAAGAGAAAGGCATAACACTAACACCGGCTCCAAGATCACATAAAGTAGTTTTAACATAGTTTCTTTTAATGGAGCATGGTATAGTGGGTACTCCTGGATCTCCTAGTTTCTTAGGTATTCCACGCTTAAAAGTATAATTAACAAGCATGGTGGAAATTTCAGCTTCCGGTATCTTTCTCTTATTTGTAACAATATCTTTCATATACTTAGCATAAGGATTCATTTTGAGCATATCAGTTAATCGCATACGCAAAAAGATAGGTCTAATCATTTCAGCAAAGCGCTTAAAATCCTCATCATCCTTTTTCTTGGATGGTTTGGGAGGAAAAGGCATGGGTTTCTAAACCCATGGTTCCCTTTCTTTACCATGTTTCCTAGCAACAAAGTCTCTCTTATCATAACGTTGATTCTTTGATTGTGGGTTATCAAGATCAACAACAGGTTCAATTTCTACATCATTATCATTACTAGGTTGAGCATCATCATTAACATTTTCATTAGGTTCATGTTCATTACCAGATTGTGTTTCAGCATCAGAAATAGAAATATCATTTGGATTCTCAGGTGGTTCAGCAATAGGTTCACTAGAAGCATGCAATGTCCTATCATTTTTCTTTCTCTTCTTTTTAGAAGGACTAGGTGCATCAATATTATTTCTCTGAGAATCTTGCTCAATTCTCTTAGGGTGGCCTTCAGGATACAACGGTTCCTGAGTCATTCTACCAGTTCTAGTAGCCACTCTAACAGCATAATCATTTTTCTTACTATTCATTTCATTGAGCAAATCATTATGAGCTTTAAGTACTTGTTCTACTTGAGTGGTAACCATAGAAGCATGTTTACTAATGAGTTTAAGTTCACCTTTGACTCTAGACATATAATCACCCAAGTGTTCAAGCGTATCGGAATTGTATTTCAATTGTCTACCAAAATAAGCATTGAAGTTTTCTTGTTTGACAATAAAGCTATCAAACTCATCCAAGCATTGGCTAGCAATTTTAGTAGGAGGGATTTTAGCTTTATCATATCTATAGAGAGAATTTACCTTTACTACCTATGTCGGGTTATCAAGACCATAAGTTTCTTCAGTAGGTAAAGGATTAAGATCATATGCTTCTTCAACAGGCGGTGTTGGGGATATTACCACTGGGCGTAAACCGGCCAGGAGAGGCCGGGTTAACCCCATAAGTAGTTCATCTGTATCTGAAGTCCATGAAGACAGACGGTGACGCTTTATGAAGGCCCGGGGCCATAGCCGGTTTAAGGCCTATAGACATAAACCGGCATTGATATGTAAACTTGTGTTGTAAGATAGAAGTAGCAGAGACCGAGCTGGACGCGATTATGAGCTGGCCTTGGGATTCTGTAAACCGACGGGCGTCAACCCATGTATATAAGGGGACGACCCGGCGGCGGTTCAAGGACAACAGACAACAACTCGAGACTCGGGCAAAGCGTATTCGCTCCTTCATCGAAACCCCAGCAATTCCATCACAACTAGACGTAGGCTTTTACCTTCATCGTAAGGGGCCGAACTAGTATAAAACTCTCTTGCGTCCCTTGTCCGCTTTAACCCTTTAAGTTAACCCGTAGCGATGGCTCCACGACTAAGTCCTTTCTCTAGGACATCTGCCGTGACAAAACCACGACAGTTGGCGCCCACCGTGGGGCTATCGCACAATGGTTTCAAGTTCTTGGAGGGCAACTTTGAAGGACTCAAGGGTTACGCTGTGGGCCGGATGACCAAGAGTCGTCGTGGCAAGCTCTACATCGACGATGTAGGCTGGGGCCCCGAGGCCGGCTCAATTGAGTATGGGTACCGGGTTCCCTTTGGTGGCATACACGTTTTCATTGGCAAGATCGGCGAACCGGGCCCTGAGCCGGACATCTGCACCAACCTCGTCGAAACGGCTCAGCGTGCGAGATCTGCCCGGGTCAAGCCTGTCATGAAGCGTGCCTTCGTGGGAGTTATCCACGGAGGGGAATCTGAGGATAGATCGGAATCTGGTGGTGAGACCGTCGTTTATTCCGGCGACGAGTCATCGACCGGAGAGACCGAGTCGTTATATCAGTTACAAGATGGCCGGATTGGGGGCTGTTCCGATGGCGACAGTATTCCGGACCCCTTTGATCTGCCAAACCGGGTCGCGATCTTCATGGCTGGTACGCAACCGACGCTCCACTCTTCGACCGCAGCGGCGATGATTTCCGGATCGGCAGCGGCAACAGTGGCCGAGGCAGGAGGCCCTGTGCGACCGCCAGCTCAGGTTCTATCTGATTTGTTTGACGCGTTGGCAACGCTGATGGCGGAGGTTAACCCGGCGGATCAGGATGCACACAATGCGGAAATCACGAAAGTGAAAGATCAGATCACCCAGGCCAAAGCCGACTTAGCAGCTGAGGATACCAGGATGGCCGCGGAGCGGGCCGCTTTGGATGCACAAGCTTACCGGATTATTCTGGATCAGAGTGCGTCGAACGAAGTCTTGAAGAGGAGGTACCGATCTCGCCTGCCGCCGGTTTATGACGCTAGAAATCTCTTTAACACCCCAGGAGCAGGGACCAGTAATATGCCGGTGGTAAACCGGGCGGAGGCACCTGGAGCAGGGGCGCCGGTTCAGCCACGTTTGGTGGATCCGCCTCGTCAGAACAACATTGTAACACCGCATGTCCCCACGCCACCGGGTCATTACTCTAACTAGATGGACAACATTGTCGCTGCCGCTTCACGGCTGGCGGCCATCCCGATCGAAGGCGATTCTCCGGCGGCGGTCGAGATGCGTCGGGTTAAGGAGCTTCTTCAGACAGCCTTGGTTCAACAGGAGGCTTATTCATATAGTCGCGATCGGATTCATTCCACTCCCCGTCCAAGCCGGAGTTACAGCAGGCGTATGGATGAACCGGCAGTGTCAAGCAATGCGCGGAACCGTGATCCGCCCCGTGGCAATAACCCGGCGGGTGGTGCTGGTGATGCTCAGGAGGTGGTGGACCGGGCTCGGGCACGCAGAGAGGCCGAGTTAGCGGCGCAGCATGAAGTCCGCCAGCTTACCCTGGTTCGTCCAACCACATCGGTGGAACTAGGAGTTACCTCTAGTTCTTTGGGAGTGCCGTGTCTTGTCCCGGCGTTGCGCAATGTGCGCCTGCCCAAGGATTTCAGGGGCCCGCGCAAGGTGCCGAATTACACCGCCGATTTATCCCCTGAAACATGGGTCGAAAGCTATGAGATGGCCATGGAGATGTTGGATGTGGATGATGCGGCATGTGCGAAATACTTCACCATGATGCTGGAAGGGACGGCCCGCACTTGGCTAAAGAGCTTACCGGCTAATTCTATCAGGTCATGGGCCGAGTTGAGAGCCCGGTTTATTCAGAATTTCAAGGATACATGCAAGCAGCCCATGTCAATTGTGGACTTAGCTGCCTTTGTCCAGGAGGAAGGAGAGTCAACAACCCATTGGGTGCGCCAGGTTTCGGAGATTTTGCATTCATCGGACCGCATCAACGCTGACACCGCAGTTTTAACATTGGAAGGCAATTGCCGGTTTGAACCCCTGAAGTTGAAGTTGGGATGGCTCAAACGTCATTGTAATGACATGGGAACCCTCATGGCTGCACTGGTGAAGTATGCCAACTCTGATAGTACCAAGGATCCCGAGTCTGACGATGATAAGACATGGAAGGGAAAAAAGGGCGGCAACGCCAAGGGGCGGCACCACAACCCGGCGGGTCATGGAAACGGCGGCAAGCGTAAGGCAGACCACGGTTTAGACTTTGTGGCTAATACTAATACACATGACAAGGGCCAGCAGCATAAGGGTAAACCGCCCCAGCGCGGTGGAGGGCCAAGTCCTAATCCGGACGAATTGTCTTATCTGTTGACCCAGCCCAGCCCTGTCCAAAGCATGGGACGAAGGAGATCCCGTCCACGCACCTCTGGAAAGATTGTTACATCATGCAAGAGTTCAAAAATTCTGATTCTTTCCGGTATGATCATGGACCAGGATGCGGTTCGGGCCCCGGGTCTCATGGGCCAGGTTATGGTGGAGGAAATTCCGGTTCAAGCTTCCACGGCAATCAAGGTGGACATAACAATCAAAGCAATCAGGGTAACCAAGGTGGCTATAATCATCAGGGCCAGCAGCATCAGCAGTCGGGTTACTAGAGCAACCCAAAGCAGTTGAATAGCGGACAGTATCATGTCTTCACCACTAGCTTGGACAAGCGCGATCAAAAGCTTCATAAAAGGGCGGTGAATGTCGTTGAACCGGCGGTGCCCCATTATTTGCGCTGGTCCGAGCGGCCGATTGTGTGGAGTAGAGAGGATCATCCACCCCGGGTTGACAATCCGGGTCATCTGGCTCTGGTGGTGGCACCTCAGGTGGGAGGTTATAAGTTCACTAAGGTACTCATGGATGGAGGGAGTAGTATCAATATCCTTTATTATGAAACTTTCCGTCGCATGGGGTTAACGGATAAAAATCTTAAACCGTCCAATACGGTGTTCCATGATGTGGTGCCTGGTAAGTCGGCATATCCTGTTGGCAAGATAGCTCTGGAGGTGGCTTTTGGAGATGAGCATGACTCGAGATCAGAAACCTTGACCTTTGAAGTGGTGAAAATCAGAAGCCCGTATCATGCCCTATTTGGACGGCCAGCTTATGCTAAGTTTATGGCACGGCCTTGTTATGTTTATCTGCAGCTCAAGATGCCGGGTCACAAGGGAACTATAACCGTGCATGGGAGCCGCAAGATTGCTCTGGAGTGTGAAGAAGGTGATGCGGCTTATGCTGAGTCGGTTTGTGCAACAGAAGAGTTGAAGTTTTACAAGGACAATGTTGATCCGGCAGATATGACTTCGTTGAAGAAACCAACTACGGAGCATGATCCGGCCCTGAAGTTTAAATCGGCTGATGAGACTAAGATTGTTGACTTCGTGCCTGGCGATTCGTCCAAGCCGTTTAGCATCAGCGCTAACTTGGATCCGAAATAGGAAAGCGTACTCATCGAGTTCATCCGTGAGAATCGGGACATCTTTGCATGGAAGCCTTCTGACATGCCAGGTGTACCGAGAGAACTCGCTGAGCACACTCTCAATGTTGATCCCAAGTATAAACCGGTCAAGCAGTTTCTCCGCCGGTTCAATGAAGAAAGACGCAAAGCTATTGGGGAAGAAGTAGCCAGGCTCTTGGCGGCTGGATTTATCGTTGAAGTATTCCATCCTAAGTGGTTGGCTAATCCGGTGCTGGTCCTTAAAAAGAACGGCACTTGGCGTATGTGTGTGGACTGCACAGACCTTAACAAAGCTTGTCCAGCAGATCCTTTTGCCCTCCCTCGTATTGATCAAATTATTGATGCTACGGCGGGTTGCGAGCGTTTGAGCTTTTTGGATGCATATTCTGGTTATCATCAGATCAAAATGGCAGTTAAGGACCAGGAGAAGACAACCTTCATAACTCCCTTTGGAGCCTTCTGTTATGTGTCCATGCCCTTTGGGCTCAAGAGTGCCCAGGCGACTTATCAACGGTGTGTGCAGAATTGTCTTCATAAACAGATTGGCCGCAATGTTCACGCCTATGTGGATGATATTGTGGTGAAATCAAGGAAGAAGGAGACATTGATTGATGACTTGAAGGAAACCTTTGGTAACCTGCGGGTTTACAAAATGATGCTTAATCCGGCCAAGTGCGTCTTTGGTGTACCTGCAGGCAAGCTCTTGGGTTTTTTGGTGTCTAACCGGGGTACTGAAGCTAATCCGGAAAAGATCAAGGCCATCACCTCCTTGGCCAAACCGAAGTGTATCAATGATGTTCAACGTCTGGCAGGCCGGATTGCCGCGTTGAGCCGGTTTATCAGTCGCCTTGGCGAGAAGGCCATCCCTTTGTATCAGATGCTGAAGAAAACGGATAACTTCATCTGGAGTGATGCCGCTAATGAAGCATTTGAGGACTTAAAGAGGCAGCTGGCTAGTCCGCCGGTTCTCGCTGCTCCGGTTGACAAAGAGCCATTGTTGCTATATGTGGCAGCTAACGCCCGGGCTGTTAGTGTGGCTATTGTGGTGGAGCGCAAGGAGGCTGGAAAGGAATATCCGGTTCAACGACCGGTCTACTATATCAGTGAGGTACTTATTGAGTCCAAGCAGAGGTACCCGCATTGGCAAAAATTGGTGTATGGGGTTTTTATGGCAAGCCGGAAGCTTAAGAAGTATTTCCAAGGTCATCCCATCACGGTGGTCAGCTCTGCTCCGTTGGGAGATATAATCCAGAACATGGAAGCAACTGGCCGGATTGCTAAGTGGGCTATAGAGCTCGGGCCTCACGGGTTGAAATACATACCCCGGACGGCGATCAAATCTCAGGCACTTGTGGATTTCATCAATGATTGGACAGAATTACAAGCGCCAGAGGAGAAGCCGGATCATACTTATTGGACTATTCATTTTGATGGGTCCAGGCAATTGGAGGGCTCGGGGGCTAGAGTCGTATTAACTTCCCCACGAGGTGATAAGTTTTGTTATGTTCTCCGTTTAATGTTCCCTTGCACTAACAATGCAGCTGAATATGAGGCTTTACTCCATGGTCTTCGGATGGCTAAGGAGATGAACCTAAGCCGAGTTAAGTGCTTCGGTGACTCGGATCTGGTGACTCAACAAGTGTCCGGCACTTGGGATTCCAAGGACCCACTAATGGCAGCATATCGTCGTGAGGTGGATATTGTTGCAGGTCACTTTAAAGGTTATCAGGTGGATCATGTGGACCGGCGGAAGAATGAAGCGGCAGACGCTTTAAGCCGCCTGGGTTCCCAACGTAAACCGGTTCCACCTAATGTCTTCCTGGATGTTTTGCATAATCCGCCCGTCAAGCTCCCTGGTGAAGAGGATTTGGCTGTTCCTGATCCGGAGGCTCAGTTGGTGGCGGCTCTTCATGTTATCCCGGATTGGACGGTTCCATATCTAGCGTATATGAACCGGGGCGAGTTACCAGAGGATGAAACTTTGGCCAGGCAGGTAATCCGGCGGTCCAAGTCCATGACTATTATCAATGGAGAGTTACATCATTGCAGTGTGACAGGGGCGTTTCAACGCTGTGTGTCTCCTGAGGAAGGCCGTGAAATTTTGCGTGAGATACACGAAGGAGATTGTGGTCACCACGCCGGTTCAAAATCTTTGGTGGCCAAGGCGTTTCGTCACGGTTTCTATTGGTTGACAGCTCATGCTGATGCCGAGGACTTGGTCAAAAGATGTGATGGCTATGAGAAATTCTCAAGGCGCGCTCATGTACCGGCTCAAGAATTGAGGATGATTCCAATCACCTGGCCGTTTGCAACTTGGGGGCTGGATATGGTTGGGCCTTTCAAGAGGTCCAAGGACAAGAAGACCCACCTTTTTGTGGCGGTTGATAAGTTCACGAAGTGGGTGGAGGCAGAGCCAGTTAGTAAGTGTGACACAGCCACGGCGGTTCAATTCATCAAAAAGGTGATCTTCCGGTTCGGCTTTTCACACATCATTATAACAGACAATGGTACCAATCTGTCAAAAGGTGCCATGAAGGAGTTCTGTCAATGTGAGCACATCCGGCTTGACGTGTCATCAGTGGCTCACCCACAGTCTAATGGTCAAGCGGAGAGGGCCAATCAAGAGATCTTGAGAGGCATCAAACCCCGGCTTATGGTTCCTTTGCAACGGACGCCGGGTTGTTGGGTTGAGGAGTTACCTTCTGTGTTGTGGAGCATCAATACCACACCCAACAGATCGACAGGATACACACCATTCTTCATGGTTTATGGAGCGGAAGTAGTTCTTCCTAGTGACATCCGTCATGACTCGCCTCGTGTAGCGGCAGATGTTGAAGCTGACAACGAGAAGGCACGGCAGGAAGCTCTTGACCTGTTAGATGAGGAACATGACATGGCGGCAGCCCGTTCGGCGATTTATCAGCAAGATCTGCGTCGCTATCATAGCCGCCGGGTTAGAACCAGAGCCTTTCAAGAAGATGGTTTGGTGCTTCAGCTCATCTAGGATCAGACGGATATGCATAAACTATCCCGCCCTTGGGAAGGACCCTTTGTGGTTAGCAAGAATCTGCACAACGGGTCATACTACCTAATCGATGTTTGAGAGCGCAAAGACTCACGTAAATTGGAGGAGGAGACCAACCGGCCGTGGAATATTGCTCATCTTCGGCCCTACTATACTTGAGCCATAGGCTCTACTTATGTACATATTATGACATTGTATATATTATGATCAATATAATAAACCGAAACCTCGGCTAAAGCGGGGTATCCGTTGTTACATCATGTGTGGTTACATGGAGCTTACAAAGCGGCGTCTGGTTTACCCCTTGATTTAGCTTCTTAAAGCTTTATATTACATCACTTGGGGGCTTGGTCGTATCCGAACCATAGCTACACCTCTTGATCGGCGCAATGCCACAGCATCACTTGGGGGCTTGGTCGTATCCGAACAATAGGTACACCTCTTGATCGGCGCAATGCCACAGCATCACTTGGGGGCTTGGTCGTATCCGAACCACAGTCACACCTCTTGATCGGCTCAAAGCCACATCAATCCGGGGCCAAAGAGAGTGTTGTAAAACAACAACTCAAACATAGGCACCCACTGAGCACAGCTCACAATGTTGCTTGGGGATTCTTTGCTGTCGAAATGAACTAAGAATCTACACTTGTAACAGGCTATCAAGCCATGGCTTGGAAGCCTGGTGTATACACCTAAAACCCCGGGTTAACCTGCCTATTTAAGTAAGTCACTCCGCCCAGGTAAACCTGGTATGACCCTTCGAACTTTGACAAGTTATTCTAAAATGAAGACCCTGGACTTGTCAAGTTAAAACGATGATTGGTTAAGGATTGAGGACCATCTTAAAAGGCTTTGCAAAAATGGTTTAACTCAGTGGCCTGGCAGCCCATGAAAAGCCTCGAATTTGGGGCCTGGCAGCCCGTGAAAAGCCTCGACTACAATGGTTTTTATTTGCCTTTTGCTAAGTTTTTTTTGTTTCATAAGATTTGTGATGTTTTTAAAACCGGTGTTTATCAACCCGGTTAGACTGTCAACTACAAGTTGTCAATACACGATCAAATTATAATCCGGAGACTATCAGCCCGGTCTGGTTTTGACTCAAAGTCACCAGTATGGAATAAACCGGTGTTTATCACAGCCCGGAACAGTTTTCTGATAAACCGGCATCATATAACAGGAGTTACTTCTACTCCAGATTAGGGTTATTACCCTCATTACAAAGTTGGTCAGCCAACACTATGCCTAAAGGTCACAGGTATCATATATTTCCATATTTGGTTATCTTTTACAACCTTGGTTATAAACCTTGGTCATATATATATTTGGGTATCATGACCCGCCCGGTGGTAAACCGCCAGGGTGCTTTAAGCTTCTTATCTGCAGGAACAACTTGAATAAATAGCTATGGATTATAAACATCATATCTTAAGCATGGCGGATTAGCACACATCAGTTGTAGATAAATATGCACGAAGGCATAACAGATCAAGTGTTTTAACTAGCCTATTACAAGGTGTTTCAGTGCCCAAAGGGATAATTGTTTCTCAATAAGCATTGCAGCACGTGGAAGACTAAACCGGCCCCCGGATTATGATTGCTTATCAGCTTGACCTGACAGCTGTGGATCATCTTGCACCGGTTCATCTTCTTTGTCTCTACCCAGCGGCTGGAAGTCAACAGTTGTCCAGTCGATCCCAGTTAAAGCTTGGAACACAGCTTCGTCGCTTATAAGGGTTGACGGTTCAATATCAGGGGCATAAGTGTGCTTACGGATTGGAGGGATCAGATTTTGCGCTTCAGGAGTCGGTGCAGCAACCCATTTGTTATTGGTGTCATAGCTCGCCAGGTAAAAAGAAAGATCAGCTTCTTCAGCCAGTTGACAAGCCAGTGGACGTACTTCCCGGTTTATGGCGCGGAGATCCTCCTGATCAAATTCTGATCCATCTTCTTTTAAGCTGGGATAGCCTTTAGCCACTTCCACCGGATCAAGGTCAGGTACCCATGCTTTTGCCCGGGTTAGTGCGGTCAAAGCACCCGCCCTTGCAGCAGATCTCTTTAGCTCTTCTACCCGGGCAGGCAGCATCGACAACCTTGATAAGGTTTATTAAAGTGGGGGGAGGCTTGTTGTGTGAAGCGGCACAGATGATCCGTTGTGCATCGGTATATAACTGCTCTATCAGCGTGTAGGCGGCCTTCAGTTTCTTTTGTACATCAGAGCCCAGGTGACTAATGCGAGTTCCTGCATCATTACAAATGTCAGTAAACTGGCAACACATGGGAAGGTATGTTGAAAGGATACAACAAGGATGCTTACCGAACACAGCAGCAGTCATGGCATGAATCTGCCGCTTTACGCCGGTCAGTTCATCAACCACCGGTTTAAGAGGGGCTTCTGCGTTTTCAGCCCTTTTATCAAAGCGGATTTTTCAGTCTCCCAATCCGCCTGCTCTTTGTTGAAGCCCTCTTTCAGTTTCTCCATAGCGCCTAGAGCGCTGGTCAATTCTTCCTTCGCTTTGGAGGCTTCAGCTTGCTGGGATTTGAGGTTCTCTTGCAGATCAGCGGTTTGGCTTTCCTTCTTGCTCAGTTCAGCCTATAATGAGACAGATATATAACGAGTTGACAGTACATATTTGAAGTACCAAGCACATAACAAGTTATGCCCTTAGTACTAGGGGGCTAATGCATATTTGCTCTTCATCAGAAATTTTTACAAGTCCCAAGCACAATACAAGTATTAAGCTTGGCACTTGGGGGCTAATGTGTATTTGCTCCTAAAATGATGATATGGGAATTCTTCTACAAAGTCCCGGTTCATCTTTATAAAGTTAAACCGGCCCTTGGGGGCTACATCAGTGAAGTTAAGATGCATTGTTGCAAACATGAAATTGTTATTAAGTCCTGGTTTAAATTGGTATCTTAAACCATCACTTGGGGCTACTAGAGTTGATAAGCTGCAATTAAATATAAGAGAGAAACACTTATGAAGTTACCTCATATCGCTCCTTCATCATATTTACCAAACCGGCTTCATAGTCACGGCTGGTGTACAGACGGTTCAGGAAGCCAGAGTGAAGGTCTTGAGCATTCAGATGGGCATAATTTGACAAATCTGCGTTCCATTTGCCTTTGCCAATTGCAGAGAGCTCATCTTTGGCAGTATGCTTTGACAAAGCGATAGGATTGCCCGGAGCGGTATGGCCAGTGCCAGTAATCGTAATGTCATCATCTTTGTCATCAGCAGCCGTTACTGGGGTTGGCGGTTTGTCAGTATTTTTAACTAGACTTGTCGGTTTATTGTCAGTTCGAACAGGGCTGGTTGGCTGGTCAGCATGGCTTGTGGTGTCAACTTCTGCCTGCTCAGCAATGAAGTCATGATCTTGAGGCGGTGGGTCATTCAGTATGGCATCAATGTTGGTCTCTTCAGGATCTGGAGTTTTCTCCGGTTCAACAGCCACGTCTTCATCAGCCGGTTTATTCAACCGAGTTTTCTTGCTGGGTCTGGGCTTAGCGCTGAGAAAAGATAGACATGAGGATCAGTACAGTATGTAAAGATAACACATCAAGAATAAAGACACGTGCATAGCTCACCCAGGAACTGTTTTGAGGGGTGGAAGCTGTGTGGCCGATGACTCACCAGAAGATGAGTGAGAAGTACCCTGATAATTTGAATTAGATGAGTTAAGAGGCTGGCGGAAACAACCCGCTTTGGGGCAAGAAGTGTCAAGGGTATAAGAGACCTCTGATCGGCGTTTCCGAACCGGAGTATTCGGTAAACCGGCGGAGGTAACTACCTGGCCGCTGTGCCGGGTTGTGCGGCGAGCCTCGTGCTGCTGTGTATTCAAAAGAAAGTTTGGGTCCAAGTAAGCAAGGGGATGAGAAAATTTTACTTTCCGGTTTGCTTGACGGATTTTTGATGTTGGCAGAGGATCTGAATCGGAGGAAAGAATGGTTACCTCTATGTCATCAGCATGACTGCCTTCAGCGTCATCCTGATAATAATCATTGTCAATGAGATGTATGAAAAATGAACCAAGAGAGTCAAGTTCTACCTCTGATTCCGGATTACCCACATCGTCATCAGCTGGTAGCTCGGAGGATGCAGTGGTCCTTTTCTTGGCAGGTTTTTTGATAACCTTGGTCTTTGGACGAACTGGCTTGACCGGTTTATCTTGCGGCTTGACCGGTTTGTCCTGTGGTGGTTTCTTGTTCCAGAATGGATCATCACCCTGTCAGAAAATAATCACACTTTCAGAGAATATTTGGACAAAAGCAACTTTAGATAAAATGATTATATGATTCTTACAGCTGGCGGTTTGTTGAAAGCGCAGAAAGGGAGTAGTCCGGTTTGGGCACAGACAGCCTCCGGTTCGTTCAGCATTTTCTTTACAGCCTCAGTGACTTCTGCATCTGTAAGCTGAATGTCAATGTGCCGCTGAGCATCCTTTAAACTCCCCGTATACTCACACATCAAACCGGAGCGCCGGCTTAAGGGCAGAATACTCCAGCTTATCCAGCAACGAGCAAGATCAACTCCTGTCAAACCGTTTGCCATGAAGGCTCTAAGCTTTGATAATTGAGGAGCATAGTTGGCCCTTTCTTTTGCAGTCAACCTCTGAGGAAAAGGATGTATGTTGCTCAGGCGTTCAGGGCGGTAACCCGGCAGGGGGTTTTCATCAGGTGGAGATGTATCCTTGCAATAAAACCAGGACTGGTTCCACTCTTTGGGTGACTGTGGAGCTTGGGGTGAGGGAAAGTGGTTTCCTTCCTTTTCTGAATCGCCATTCCGCCAAGTTCCGTATTGGGTCCATCCGAGAACTCTGTGCGATGGTTTAAGTGAAAGAAATCCCTAAACAGTTCGACTGTAGGTTCCTCTTGCAGATAAGCCTCACAGAAGACTTGGAAGTGGCAGATGTTGGTCACAGAATTGGGACCGATGTCTTGAGGGCGCAGTTGAAAACTGGCCAGTACATCCCAGAAATTTTTTGAACCGGGAGGGCTAAAACCTTGTCCGAGATGATCAGCAAACACGACTACCTCTCCGTCCTTGGGTGTAGGAGGACTTTCCGGGCCAGGGACCCTCTAGTGGATGACATCTTTTTTGGCTAAAGCGCTCGTTTGAACAAGATTGTTTAACTGTTCTTCGGTTACTCGAGAAGGAGCCCAATTGCATTCATAGACTTGCTTGGCCATGGAAATGGAAATCTGAAACATGATTATTGCCGGTTTAAGATTTACAGTGGACAACTATACAACGGTATAAGGATACAAGCATATTGATAAACCGGATTTGGTTATTCGTAAACCGGAGTCTGACAATGGAAACAGTGTAATGCATTGGCGGTTCAATAGGGGACTAATGGTATCTATCGGATCATCATTTTTTCTGTGAAGTTAAACCGCCTAATCTGGCATTAAAGAGATAAGTATAAAGATGTATAAGTAAGGGAAAAAACAAGTTTCACAGTTTGGCATGGGAATTTCAGATCTGCCGTGCGTTGGATAATCAAAATATAATCTGGTCTAATATCAAGCGCTCAAAAAGTTCAGTAAGTTCAGATGAGTTGGATATCAAGCAGGTGCCTTAACAAGAAGAAAGGATTCTAAACTACAAAAGGTGCTGAAAATAGTCAGATCTAACCGGCCATTGGTGCTACCGAAGGAAGAACAGCTTCAAGCTATGAAGAACATCGAACCCTAATGGCGGATCTAGGCCGAGAAGAAGAGGGACTTACTGGTGCAGGAGGAAGCAGCGGAGGATCACCGCTTTTCTCTGATACAATCAGGTTGATGCAGCGGCCTTTGTCGAAGCAGAGGTGAAGGACGACGATGGCGGCAGAACTTGAGGGTCGGTCGGCGCGAGGAAGACGACGACGCGAAGAGGCACGAGGGGGAAAATGGAAAGACCCCATGGCCCTATTTATAAGGGCAGAAAGATAAGCGTCAGGCGTGAAAATCGAGGAGCCTAAATTTTGGATATGAGGCAGAGCTGTCACCTCAATTGTCGGAGGCTCGTTAATAAAGGTGGATTATACACAGTTTTAAATAACATGTGACGTCACAGCGGTTTACCATGGTCCTAGAAGATGATGTCACGGTGGTTTACAAGATTATGTGAAGATGCTGAAGAAGAAATTTTCTTTAAGTATTGAGGATTGACATGAACCAGTTCAAATCAATCTGGGGCCTAATGTTGGGGATATTACCACTGGGCGTAAACCGGCCAGGAGAGGCCGGGTTAACCCCATAAGTAGTTCATCTGTATCTGAAGTCCATGAAGACAGACGGTGACGCTTTATGAAGGCCCAGGGCCCAAACCGGTTTAAGGCCTGTAGACATAAACCAACATTGATATGTAAACTTGTGTTGTAAGATAGAAGTAGCAGAGACCGAGCCGGACGCGATTATGAGCCGGCCTCGGGATTCTGTAAACCGACGGGCGTCAACCCATGTATATAAGGGGACGACCCGGCGGCGGTTCAAGGACAACAGACAACAACTCGAGACGCAGGCAAAGCGTATTTGCTCCCTGGTCATCGAAACCCCAGCAATTCCATCACAACTAAACGTAGGCTTTTACCTTCATCGTAAGGGGCCGAACTAGTATAAAACTCTCTTGCGTCCCTTGTCCGCTTTAACCCCTTTAAGTTAACCCGTAGCGATGGCTCCACGACTAAGTCCTTTCTCTAGGACATCTGCCATGACAAAACCACGACAGGCGGTAAATTAAGACCATGTATTTCTTCAATAGGTGGTAAATTCTTAACATCTTCACCTTTAATACCCTTTTCTTTCATAGATTTCTTTGCCTCTTGCATATCTTCAGACTGAGAAATAGAACACCTCTCTTCTTTGGAGTTGGTTTAGGAATAGGCTCAGGAATTGGCTCAGGAGCTGGCTTAGGAAGTGTCCAATTATTTTCATTTGTCAACATATTATTCAATAGAATTTCAGCTTCATCCGGTGTTCTTTCCCTGAAAACAGAACCAGCACAACTATCGAGGTAATCTCTGGAAGCATCGGTTAGTCCATTATAAAAGATATCAAGTATTTCATTTTTCTTAAGAGGATGATCAGGCAAAGCATTAAGTAATCGGAGAAGCTTCCCCCAAGCTTGTGGGAGACTCTCTTTTTCAATTTGCACAAAATTATATATATCCCTTAAAGCAACTTGTTTCTTATGAGCAGGGAAATATTTAGTAGAGAAGTAATAAATCATATCCTGGGGACTACGCACACAACCAGGATCAAGAGAATTAAACCATATCTTAGCATCACCCTTTAATGAGAATGGAAATATTTTAAGGATATATAGGTAGCGAGATTTCTCATCATTAGTGAACAGGGTGGCTATATCATTTAATTTAGTAAGATGTGCCACAATAGTTTCGGATTCATAGCCATGAAAAGGATCAGATTCAACCAAAGTAATTATATCAGGATCAATAGAAAATTCATAATCCTTATAAGTAACACAGATAGGTGAAGTAGCAAAAGCAGGGTCAGGTTTCATTCTAGCATTAAGAGATTGCTGCTTCCATTTAGCTAATAACCTCTTGAGTTCATATCTATCTTTGCAAGCTAAAATAGCTAAAGTAGCTTCTTTATCAAAAACATAACCCTCAGGAATAACAGGCAAGTCTTCATCATCACTTTCATCAATATAATCAGTTTCAATAATTTCTTTCTCTCTAACCCTAGCAATTTGTTCATCAAGAAATTCACCAAGTGGCACAGTAGTATCAAGCATAGAAGTAGTCTCATCATAAGTATCATGCATAGCAGAAGTGGCATCATCAATAACATGCGACATATCAGAATGAATAGTAGAAGCAGGTTTAGGTGTCGCAAGCTTACTCAAAACAGAAGGTGAATCAAGTGCAGAGCTAGATGGCAGTTCCTTACCTCCCCTCGTAGTTGAGGGATAAATTGTTGTCTTGGCGTCTTTCAAGTTCTTCATAGTGACCAGCAGATATAAATCCCAAGTGACTCAAAGAATAGAGCTATGCTCCCCGGCAACTCCAGAAAATAGTCTTGATAACGCACAAGTATAGGGGATCGCAACAGGGGAGCCAAAGAATATTCTCAAGTATTAGCAGTTGAGTTGTCAATTCAACCACACCTGGATAACTTAATATCTGCAGCAAAGTATTTAGTAGCAAAGTAATATGATAGTAGTGGTAACGGTAACAAAAGTAACGGTAGCAAAAGTAATATTTTTGGTGTTTTGTAGTGATTGTAACAGTAGCAACGGAAAAGTAAATAAGCGAAGAACAATATGTGAAAAGCTCGTAGGCATTGGACCGGTGATGGAGAATTATGCCGGATGCGGTTCATCATGTAACAGTCATAACATAGGGTGACACAGAACTAGCTCCAATTCATCAATGTAATGTAGGCATGTATTCCGAATATAGTCATGCGTGCTTATGGAAAAGAACTTGCATGACATCTTTTGTCCTACCCTCCCGTGGCAGCGGGGTCCTAATGGAAACTAAGGGATATTAAGACCTCCTTTTAATAGAGTACCGGAACAAAGCATTAGCACATAGTGAATACATGAACTCCTCAAACTACAGTCATCACCGGGAGTGGTCCCGATTATTGTCACTTCGGGGTTGCCGGATCATAACATATAGTAGGTGACTATAGACTTGCAAGATAGGATCAAAAACTCACATATATTCATGAAAACATAATAGGTTCAGATCTGAAATCATGGCACTCGGGCCCTAGTGACAAGCATTAAGCATAGCAAAGTCATAGCAACATCAATCTCAGAACATAGTGGATACTAGGGATCAAACCCTAATAAAACTAACTCTATTACATGATAGATCTCATCCAACCCATCACCGTCCAGCAAGCCTACGATGGAATTACTCTTGCACGGCGGTGAGCATCATGAAATTGGTGATGGAGGATGGTTGATGATGACGACGACGACGGATCCCCCTCTCCGGAGCCCCGAACGGACTCCAGATTAGCCCTCAAGAGAGGTTTTAGGGCTTGGCGGTGGCTCCGTATCGTAAAACGCGATGAATCCTTCTCTCTATTTTTTCTCCCCGAAAGCAAATATATAGAGTTGGAGTTGAGGTCGGAGGAGCTCCAGGGGGCCCACGAGGTAGGGGGCGCGCCCCCCACCCTCGGGCTAGGGTGTGGGCCCCCTGGTCTTCATCTTTTGCAAGGATTTTTTATTATTTCCAAATAGACGTTCCATGAAGTTTCAGGTCATTCCGAGAACTTTTGTTTCTGCACATAAATAACACCATGGAAAGTCTGCTGAAAACAGCGTCAGTCCGGGTTAGTTCCATTCAAATCATGCAAGTTAGAGTCCAAAAAAAGGGCAAAAGTGTTTGGAAAAGTAGATACGACGGAGACATATCACTGTCAGTTGGTGCAGTTCTAAGCAAAGCATCGTGGCGGGATCTACGTGTGAAACAGAGTACATAGCTGCTTCGGAAGCAGCAAATGAAGGAGTCTGGATGAAGGAGTTCATATCCGATCTAGGTCTCATACCTAGTGCATCGGGTCCAATGAAAATCTTTTGTGACAATACTGGTGCAATTGCCTTGGCAAAGGAATCCAGATTTCACAAGAGAACTAAGCACATCAAGAGACGCTTCAATTCCATCCGCGATCAAGTCAAGGAGGGAGACATAGAGATTTGCAAGATACATACGGATCTGAATGTTGTAGACCCGTTGACTAAGCCTCTCTCACTAGCAAAACATGATCAGCACCAAGACTCCATGGGTGTTAGAATCATTACTGTGTAATCTAGATTATTGACTCTAGTGAAAGTGGGAGACTGAAGGAAATATGCCCTAGAGGCAATAATAAAGTTGTTATTTATATTTCCTTATATCATGATAAATGTTTATTAGTCATGCTAGAATTGTAATAACCGGAAACTTAGTACATGTGTGAATATATAGACAAACAGAGTGTCATTAGTATGCCTCTACTTAACTAGCTCGTTGAATCAAAGATGGTTAAGTTTCCTAACCATAGACATGAGTTGTCATTTGATTAACAGGATCACATCATTAGAGAATGATGTGATTGACTTGACCCATTCCGTTAGCTTAGCATTTGATCGTTTAGTATGTTGTTATTGCTTTCTTCATGACTTATACATGTTCCTATGACTATGAGATTATGCAACTCCCGAATACCGGAGGAACACTTTCACTACTGGAATCAGCTTCTTTGTCGTCTGCCATGGCAGACGGCAAAGGCATAGATCCCGGACGGCAAACTTCTTTGCCGTCTCCCTGTAGACGGCAAACTGTCCGTCTGAACACGTGCCAGCAAAGGCCTTCTTTGTCGTCTGCTTCTTAGAAACGGACGACAAAGGATTGTGACGTCCGCCATCCGAGGCCAGCAGACGGCAAAGACAACGGACGACAGTGGGGTGGGGTCAGAGCCGTTAGGGGGTTAACGGCGCTCTTTGCCGTCCGCTCACAGACGGCAAAGAGCTAAGCTAGGCCAGCACTGGGAAGCTGCCACGTGGCCAGCTATGCCGTCTGCCAGCAGACAACAAAGATTCAAAGGTCTTTGCCGTCCGCCAGCAGACGGCAAACTGACCAAATAGGCAGCCAGTGTTCCCAGTTTCTACAGGTAGCTTCCACGTGTCCTCTTTGCCATCTGCTAGCGGACGGCAAAGAGGCTATATATCCCCTGTTTTTATTTATATCCATTTAATTTCACAGGAATTCACACACAGATATACATTTTTTTTCACAGGCACAACAGACATATGATGTATCCAACACATAGCTCCATCCATGACAACATACATACATAAGAAACACAGTTCCATCCATACATATTACAGTAATATCACAATCTTCATCCAACACATTGTTCCATGCATCCATATAACAAGTTCCACATTATTCTTCGATACAAACAAAAAGAAGAACAGGGAAACAAGCACTCCATCCATGCAAGCTTCCATATAGTGAATTAAATCTGCAAAATGGGAAACAAGAAAGTTAGAAGAAGAAGAAAACTAGAAGAAGAAGAAGAAGAAGAAGAAGAAGAAGAAGAAGAAGAAGACTAGAAGAAGAAGAGGAGGAGGAAGAGGAAAAGGAGAAGAAGAAGAAGAAGAAGAAGAAGAAGAAGAAGAAGAAGAAGAAGAAGAAGAAGAAGAAGAAGAAGAAGAAGCTTCTTCTTCTTCTTCTTTTCTTCCTATTCCTTCTTTCCTTCATCTTCCTTGATTTTCTTCATCTTATTATGTCATTTGTGGACTAAATAGGCTAAATTATGTCAAAAATGGACTAAACAGGCTAAATAAGAAGAAAAATACTATTATCACGGAGGTGTAGGAATGGTCGGGGCTGCGCTAGTGGCAGACGAAGGTGAAGGACCGGTCGGGGTTCCGGCATTGGCAGACACAGAAGGATTGGTCGATGCTTGTCAGGAGCCATGCTGAACCAAAGATCATTTCCAATAATGTCTCGTTAGCATGATGCAAACTGAAATGTGAATAGTAGTAACTAAGGACCATTCAAATCAAACTCACTGTGGTCACCGGAGCAATCTGGGGCATCGGCGGAGGGGCCTGACCGTTTTTCTCGCACATGGTCTGCACATTTGGTTCTCCCGAGTCAGTCATATTAGTTAGTAATGCGAACATTACATGCATGATTGGGCTAATATGCACAAGAAACGTACCACGCTGAGCTCGTATAGGGCCCGGTTAGACGCCTCGTTCCGGTTCCTCTCCTCCTCCAACAGCTTAGCCGTCCTCTCCTCCATCTCCCTCTCCCTCTCCGCCACCTCCCTTTTTGCCTCCTCCAAAAGTGCCTGGGTCTTCAATCTCTCTTCCTCAACCAATGCCTGCAACACACCACTCCTCGTTAGCATTGTAATCATCGACGGACGCACACACAATGTAATGGAGGAAAGGTGAGAGAGTCCATATAAATAACCGCCATGGCGAGCTCCACGGGCTGTGCACGAGGCGTTATCTCAGGATCAGAGCTACTCAGGCGCTTCTTGATCTGCGGGGGAGTCCTAGGACAATGTATCAGTCCATCACCAATGGCTTGAGAGCCATGGGACCTCCCGCCACCAGATATCATCACCAGCTTTGTATCAAAAGGATCCTGGCTCGGGTTAAAGTCCTTCCCTTTCCTCGCCTTCCCCTCGTCTTTGTACTTCACAAGCTTGTGGTGGGAGGAGATGTTGGTGAAGCTCTCTGGATGATCTAGGTTAGACTCCGTGAATGGCTTGGCCTTCTTGTACGGGGCCATATGGGCCATGCCATAGAGGTCGAACAGATTTGGCACAGGCTTCTTGTGGTGATGCGCCTGAGAGAGAGGAACAAAATATTAGTTAAGGGCTCAAGCTAGCATGAAGAATGATATTGCTATGTAAATAGGTCATTTTGGAGCTAAGAAAGGTTATTATGTCATTTTCGAGGAAAATAAGCTAAGTTTAGGTCATTTTCGAGGTAACCAAGATTATTATGCCATTTTTGACCAAAGTATGCATATTAAGTCATTTTATAGAGCTATCTAAGGTTATTATGTCATTTTAGAGCTAATTATGTCATGAATGAACTAGCTAAGATTAGTTTAGGTCATTATTGAGCTATCGAAGGTAGTTATGCCATTTTTTAACTAACTAAAGCATATTAAGTCATTTTATAGAGCTATCTAAGGTTATTATGTCATTTTAGAGCTAAATATGTCATAAATGAACTATCCAAGGTAGTTATGCCTTTTTTAACTAACTAAGCATATTAAGTCATTTTGGAAGGGATAAATGCTAGCATGAAGAATGAAATTGCATGAATCATGTAGCAAACCACATACCCAGTTATCCCCGTACTCAAACAGGTTGGAGCTCCCTTGATGGTGTGGCACACCTTCCATTTGGTCATGCTTATCCTTGGCCCTATGGTGTTCGACTAGCCATTGGGGAGAGCACCACGCATCCACCAACGCCTCCCAACAGTCCATCTTATCCACACACCATCTCGGTGGCACCTAAGTGAGTCAAGAGAAATTTCAGCGCTACGCCTACGAATCAAATCAAGAAAACTAAGTTCAAGGCCTTAAGAATAGGTAATTACTTGCATGTACCTCTCCTTACTCAGAAACTTGCCGCGACACTTCTTCTTGGCCCTCCTAATACCCTTCGAGGCGTAGTAGTCTCGAACGGCCTGCACCCGAGCCTCGTGCCGTAAGTTCTGAAGTAGGCACTTGCACTCGGTTTCGACAACCATACACGCGGCCTCCTGCTCTCCCTCTGAAACCCTGTAGAAGGTCTGCAATCAAACAAGACAACACTGATTAGTACAATCACTAGGTAGTGTTGATTTTTAATTCTGTAAAGGAGAAATTACCCAAAACCGACGGAACACAATGTCGGCCACCGTCTCGCACAAGACACCGTCGACCCTCTCCTCCGGCGGGGCCGGGGCAACCGAGTACAGCTCCCAGGTCAGTGCTAGCTGTGCAACCTGACCCTCACCGGGCAATGTGACCCACCTAGGGAAGTGCTGCCGGCAAAGCACACCAAGGACCTGGTTGGGCCTGCGGACACCACGGGGGTGTACCCAGCCCCTGCAGTATGACAAGGCCAACACATTAGATATTAATTTGAAGGAACATGAAGGCAAAAGGTTAAAAAATAGTAAATGCACTTACTTCAACCCTTTAGGCGCAATCAACCACCTCTGGTCGGGGGTTGTCGGCATGGGCGGGAGCTTTGTACAGCCACGCTTGTAGACCTTCTTGCCCTTCTCAACCAGCTCGTCGTCGCTGTAGCTATCATCTGAAAAGGTGTCCTCGCTACCATCCTCCGGGCCACTAGCCTCCGGAGTCTCGTGGGAAGAAGACTGCGGGATCGGAGTCTTCTAGGACGAAGATTTTGGGACCGGACTCACGTGGGGCGAAGGATCGGCGTCACGAGTCTCGTGGGGCGAAGGATCGGCGACCCGAGTCTGGTGGGGCGAAGGATCGGTGACCGGAGGCTCATGGACCGGAGTCCGAGACGGGTCCACGTCAGACGGAGCAGTCCCATGGTCGGGTGAATCAGCTAAAGGTGGCGGAGAGGAAGGCGTAGCAGCCTTCCTACCTCTCCCGCTGCCACGTCCACCTCTACCAGCCTTCTTCGTCCTCCCCCGACCTCTCCCAGCCGAAGAAGAAGCGCCCGCCGCAGCTGTCTGCATACTGTCTAGTGATAATCCCCAAGTGCAGGGAATCATCGTAGCAATTCCCAAAGGTGGAAGTGATAAGTATGGAGTGTCGAATCCACAAGGAGCTAAAGGTAAGATCAATATTCTCTCAAGTCCTATCTGCCACTGATACGACTCTACGTACACCGAACGTTTGCTTCCAACGAGAAACGAGAAATAAAACTACGTTGTGGGTATGAAGAGGATAACTTTGCATGATATCGGAGAGCTAAAATATAAAAGTAGGTGTTGTTATCATAAAGTTAGAATATATTACTAAATATTATAAATAGCGAGTTTGGAATAATGATGGACCGGTGTGCGGAATTGTCATAGGCAATTGTTAACAAGACCGGTAATCACTATTGCAATTTCATATGAGGGAGAGGCATAAGCTAACATACTTTCTCATCTTGGATCATATGCACTTATGATTGGAACTCTAGCAAGCATCCGCAACTACTAAAGTCATTAAGGTAAAACCCAACCATAGCATTAAAGCATCAAGTCCCCTTTATCCCATACGTCGTGACCCACTTATATGTGTTTATGCTTCTGTCACTCAAGCAACGCAGACAATAAGTAAACCATGGACATATTGCAACACCCTACAGCGGGAATCCCTCACGCTTGCGCGACACGGAGGGCACCATAGGACAGCACCAAAATAAAACATACAACTCATACCAATCTAGATCATCAATCAACCCAAAGACAAAGGATATCTACTCAAAACATCATAGGATGGCAACACATCATTGGATCATAATATTTGGCATAAAGCACCATGTTCAAGTAGGGATTACAGCAGGGTGCGGGAGAGTGGACCGCGTAAAAGAGATGAGGGTGGTGATGATGATGGTGATGTTGATGAAGACGATCACCGCGGCGATGATTCCCCTCCCGATGGCACTCCGCGCTACCGAGAGAGAGGAGGAAGGTTCTCCCCCTTGTGCTTCCTCCTCCATGGCCCCCCTGGATGGGGAGAGGTTCCCCCTCTGGTCCTTGGCATTCATGGCGATGATGGCCCCTCTGAGATCCTCCTCCATGGCCTCCGATGATGATGGCCCCATCCGGCAGCCTGCCGGAGAGGGCCTAGATTGATTTCTCGTGGCTACAGAGGCTTGCGGCGGCGGAACTTCCGATCTAGGTTCTGTTCTGGGGTTTTCTTGATTTATAGGAGGAGTTGGCGTTGATTTCATGTCAGGGGGGCCCTCGGGGAGTCCATGAGGCAGGGGCGCGCCCCAGGGGGTGGGCGCGCCCCCACCCTCGTGGGGCCCACGGGACTCCCCTCCGGTAGATTTTTGTTCCAGTATTTTTCATATTTTCCAGAAAATTCTCCGTTGATTTTCATCGCATTCCAAGAACTTTTATTTCTGCACAAAAACAACACCACGGTAGTTCTGCTGAAAACATCGTCAGTCCAGGTTAGTTCTAATCAAATCATACCAAAATCATATAAAACTATTGTAAACATGGCATGAATACTTCATAAATTATAGATACGTTGGAGACGTATCATCTAGCAGCGCTCTCCGGAGGGGATGGGCTGGAATAATGGAACCACCCCTCCCAGTAGCGCTCGCAGGAGGCTCGGGGCGCTCTGGACCCTTGCCCACCATCCTGTCAACACCTGCAATGACAAAAAGTAAACGAAATTAGTACACCATAAAAAATTTGGATACCTGACATGAACATAATAATGTGTATATAATTTAAGTGTATCATCGTCATGAACATAATAAAAATACACCCGATCAACACAAATATATATGATGTTTTACATAACAAAATCGGAAAATATACAACCTAACTCATAATTCACAAATATATGACCCCGTCAGGGTCGGGGTCGGGGTGTGGTTGTGGTGTCAGGGTGTCGGGGTCGATCGGGGTGTCAGGGTGTCGGGGTGTGCTGTCAGGGTGTCGGGGTGTGGTGTCAGGGTGTCGGGGGTCGGGGTCGACGTGGGGGGGGGGGGGTGTCGATTGTCGGGTCTCAGGGTGTCGGGGTCGGGGTCGGGGTGTCGGTGGTCGGGGTCGGGGTGTCGGTGGTCGAGGTGTCAGGGTGTCGGGGTGTCGATGGTTGGGGTCGGGGTGCGGTGTCAGGGTGTCGGGGTGTCGTGCCGGGGTGTCGTGTCGGGGTCGGGGTGTCAGGGTGTCGGGGTCAGGGTCGGGGTGTGGGTCGGGGTGTGCTGTCAGGGTGTCGGGGGTCGGGGTGTCGATTGTCGGGGTCTCAGGGTATCGGGGTGTCGGTGGTCGGGTCGGGGTCGGGGTGTCGGTGGTCGGGGTCAGGGTCGGGGTGTCGGTGGTCTTCTTCTTCTCCGCCTCTCCTCTAGCTTTCTTCTCCTCCTCCTCCTCCTCCTCTCCTCTTTCTTCTTCTTCTTCTTCTACTTCTTCTTCTTCTTTCTTCTCCTCCTCCTCCTCCTTCTCCTCCTCCTCCTCCTCCTCCTCCTCTTCTTCTTCTTCTTCTTCTTCTTCTTCTCCTTTTTCCTCTTCTTAAACCTAGCACTAATTAACCTAAAACAAAACAGGAAAAAACTACACCTAAACCTAGCTATTCTTCTTCTCCTCCTCTTCTTCTAATTATCATAAACCTAAAACTAAACTAGACCTAAGACCAAACTAAAAGTAATCTAAACTAAACTAAATATAAAACCAAACTAAAAGTAATCTAAACTAAACTAAATCTAAAACAAAACTAAAAGTAATCTAAACTCAAAAAACAGAAAAATAGAAAAAAAAAGAGGAGAAGAGGGGTGCGGCCGGGGCTCACCTGCGGCATGGGTGGGACGGCCTGCGGCAGGCCGGCAGGGCCCAGGGGCGCCGGGCGGCGGGGTTGCTCAGCGGCGGAGGAGCGCTGGCCGGGCGGAGGGGGCGCCGGGCGGTGGTGGCGACGGGGCCGCAGGGCTCCGCGACGGCGGGGTGGCGCTGTCCGGGCAGAGGGGGCGCCGGGCGGTGGTGGCGACGGTGCCGCGGGGCTCTGGGGCGGCAGCAGCACCCGGGCGGCGGCGGGGCGGCGCTGGCCGGGCGGAGGGGGCGCTGGGTGGTGGTGGCGACGGGGGCGCAGGGCTCCGAGGCGGCGGGGTGGGGCGGCGGCAGCGTCCGG
Organism: Triticum aestivum; assembly: GCF_018294505.1. Lineage (NCBI taxonomy): Eukaryota > Viridiplantae > Streptophyta > Magnoliopsida > Poales > Poaceae > Triticum > Triticum aestivum. The sequence continues at coordinate 465,704,498 of NC_057814.1, read as the reverse complement.
GCGGCGGTGCGGGCGCGGGTGCGGGTGAGTTGGGGGCGCGAGGTGGAGTGAGAGAGAGGGGAGAGAGAGAGGGGTGGGGCTGGAGAGACAGAGAGAGGGCTGCCATTACTAAGTGCACGTTCTTTGCCGTCTGCTGGCGAACGGCAAAGGGCGCACATAGCAGAAGGGGGAGACGGCCGTTAGCTGGGCCCTTTCTTTGCCGTCCGCCAGCAGACGACAAAGGTCCAACAGGTAGACGACAAAGATTAGGCAGACGGCAAAGAATCTGACCTAGCCACGCTATGCCCTGTGGGTCCCACCTGGCTCTTTGCCGTCTGCCTTCTAGCTCTTTGCCGTTAGCTCGCTGATGGCAAAGAAGCAGCTGACGGCAAATAGCCTTTTTGCCATCTGCCCTTTCTTTGTCGTCCGCTTACACAAAGCAGACGACAAAGAGGAGGCAGACGGCAAAATGCCAGATTCCAGTAGTGTTTGTGTGCTACCAAACGTCACAACATAACTGGGTGATTATAAAGGTGCTCTACAGGTGTCTCCGATGGTACTTGTTGAGTTGGCATAGATTGAGATTAGGATTTGTCACTCCGATTGTCGGAGAGGTATCTCTGGGCCCTCTCAGTAATGCACATCACTATAGGCCTTGCAAGCAATGTGACTAATGAGTTAGTTGCGGGATGATGCATTATAGAACGAGTAAAGAGACTTTCCGGTAACGAGATTGAACTAGGTATTGAGATACCGACGATCGAATCTCGGGTAAGTAACATACTGATGACAAAGGGAACAATGTATGTTGTTATGCGGTTTGACCGATAAAGATCTTCGTGGAATATGTAGGAGCCAATATGAGCATCCAGGTTCCGCTATTGGTTATTGACCAGAGACGTGTCTCGGTAATGTCTACATAGTTCTCAAACCCGTAGGGTCAGCACGCTTAACGTTCGGTGACGATCGGTATTATGAGTTTATGTGTTTTGATGTACCGAAGATAGTTCAGAGTCCCTGATGTGATCACGGACATGACGAGGAGTCTCGAAATGGCCGAGACATAAAGATTGATATATTGGATGACTATATTCGGACACCGGATGAGTTCCGGGGGTCACCGGATATTTATCGGAGTGCCGGGGGGTTATCGGAACCCCCGGGGGAAGTATTGGGCCTTAGGGGAGAGAGAGGGCAGCAGCCCAGGAGGTGGCGCGCCACCTCACAAGGGGAGTCCGAATTGCACAAGGGGAGGGGGCGCGGCCCCTCTTTCCCTCTTCCTCTCCCTCTCTTTCCTTCCCCCTTCCTCCTCCTAGTTGGACTATGAAAAGGGGAGTCATACTCCTACTAGGAAGAGGACTCCTCCCCCTCCTTGGCGCGCCCCAAGGCCGGCCGGCCTCCCCCTCGCTCCTTTATATACGGGGGCAGGGGGCACCCTAGAGACACACAAGTTGATTGTTTCAAGCCGTGTGCGGTGCCCCCCTCCACCATAATCCACCCCGGTCATATCATCGTAGTGCTTAGGCGAAACCCTGCACCGGTAGCTTCATCATCACCGTCATCACGCCGTCGTGCTGACGAAGCTCTCCCTCGAAGCTCTACTGGATCGTGAGTTCGTGGGACGTCACCGAGCTGAACGTGTGCAGATCGCGGAGGTGTCGTACGTTCGGTACTAGGATCGGTCGATCGTGAAGACGTACGACTACATCAACCGCGTTGTCATAACGCTTTCGCTTACGGACTACGAGGGTACATAGACAACACTCGCCCCTCTCATTGCTATGCATCACCATGATCTTGCGTGTGCGTAGGATTTTTTTTAAATTACTACGTTCCCCAACAGGAGACGTATCAAATGTCATGGACAAACTTTTCACTGGTGCAAATACTTTTTGCAAATTACGCGAAGAAAGTTTTACATTCTCATGACCATTTTTAGAAAATTTCATGAACATGCTTTTAATCGTGTGAATATTTTTTAAGTGATATGGATATAGTTGTTTGAATGGTACAAATAGGGAGCCACCCATGTGGGGCCGGCCACTTCCTTACGTCCATTCTTTTACCTATAAATCCCCAAAATCCCAAGACCCTTTGTATTTTTTTCGCGATTTTTTTGCCTGTTTCGGCACCCTGTTGGAGTGGGAATCCATCACGAGAGCCATCTTGATTAACCTTGCTGCCTCCATGATCATGTGTGAGTGGTTTCCCTATGACCTTAGAGTGCATAGTAGTAGCTAGATGTCATCCTCTCCCCATGTGATTCAGTACAAAGTTCCCATAAGCGGAATCAATATGATGTAATGGGTGTTTGTGTTTGTTGGGATATGATGACTTTTCACTTTATGATTAGAATGTTCATTGAATTACATTGAATCTTTGAAGTTTCTTTGCTATATAATTTAGTTATGTATGCTCTTTGATCTATTAGTTGTCTTGGCCAAGATTGGTTGGTAATTCTTCAGAGGGACTTGTGATGCGGTGATCCATCCCAGAGACAGAAAGGGAGCGAACACATGTTATATTATTGCTACCAAGGATAAAATGATAGTTTATTTATCACACTAAGATGATAGTTTTGCTGTCTATGTTATGTCATCTTGCTTATTGCAATGCTCTGTTTGTCATAAACTTAATATTTCGATATGCGTGCTGGATAGCCGTCTTGGGATGGAGTATTAGTTGTAGTTGCAGTTGGATAACGGTCTACATATCACGGACATAATGGCTATATATAATCGCTACTCAATTTTAATATGTTCGACACACCACATTTATCTGCTTGGAGAGATGCCTCCAGTAAAACGGAAAAAAATTATATGAGACCGGGTCTCACAGGCTAGCAGGTGAGACCCACCCTGATGGATGACACGTGGCATTCACAAATCATAAAGCATCTAATCTCTCACCCCTTGATTTCAAGTGGGGGGTGGGCTAGATGCTTTGTGATTTGTAAATGCCACGTGTCATCCATCAGGGTGGGCCTCACATGCTAGCCCGTGAGACCTGGTCTCATATAATTCTTTTCCCCTAGGTCTATCTTCTTTAAATTACATACACCATTATAATTTATTTTCTTGCTGTATCATTTTATTATTTTGTTCTATTTATCAATTTCTACCATACAATTTATCCTTGTAACTAGCAGGACAAGAAGCTTCACAATCTTCTTAAAACATTGGGGGCAAGTCTGTTTCGTGTGCAAATACCGATGACTTTAGTTGCAGAAGAAATCCTACTGGTTCGATAAACCTTGATTCTCAATCGAGGAAAATATTTATTGCTAGGTTACTTCTCCCTTACACTTGGGGATTACTCAATCACTCTTACGAGAGAGCAAACACACTCGCACACATATATACTTATTTTTATATACATGCATACAATACATATATATGAGTGCATGCATGTCTTATACATATGCCAAAACTTACATTTTAAGTCTACAATAATTTTTTATAATATTATGTCTTTAGTAGGTTATAAAATCAATTACTCACTCCTTCCCATTATGTAGGGCTTGTAAGATTTTGACACGAAAGTTAGAGCAAGGCTGGTCGCAAATTACTGAAGCCATGGTTACAGAAAGTTTTCTCCACGATATACTTTAACAAACGCGATTGACTGATCCACGATTATCAATGGTTAGCTTACGCTGGGCGTACAAGAGAGAATATCAAGAGATGAGCGCCTTAGATTTAGGGATTTTCTAAAAAAAGTAGGCGTCTAAGATTTTGGGAGGAGGGAGTATATTTAATTGCCAATACAACATTAACTAGTGTCACGCCAGTGCAACATAAACTAAACAATGGACATAAACTAAAGAAAAGAATAAATACAAATACAAAATAAGGAGTGCATTGCATGGTCAAATAATGCATGCATGTTTATTGCTTCTCTTCAGCATGTGCGGGGAAATATCTGCTACTCCCACCCCTAGGGTGCTCCCAGTGCTCCAAAACTTTATAGTATCTTTTTAAATGTTCAAAAAATTCTAAAAAAATCCAGCACATTGACACAACATCAAAGTATGTTGTCAAAAAATTTGAAATCAAAATTTGAAACGTAGCTTGAGAAACATAAATGACAAGTTCGACAGTAAATAGTACGCAACTTAAGTTGGGCTTTAGATTAGGCCCATTATCACATTGATGTCCATTTTATCATTTTTGTATCTCGAGCAATGTTTTCAATTTTGATTTGATTTTTTTAACAACATATATGGATGTTGTGTCAATGTGCTGGATTTTTTTAGAATTGGAACATTTTAAAATGTGCTATCGAGTTTGGAGCACCGGGGGTACCCTAGGGGTGGGAGTACTAGATATTTCTCCCACCATGTACCATTCATAGATTTAGGAGGATGAAATGACCCACCACTTAACATCACGTGCATGATATTTCCTGGGCATGTCATACATGGATGGGCTACACGTACATGCTATTCACGGCTAAACTTTGCTGGATAGATGGATATGACTACATGCATGCACCACTCGCTAAACAAAACTAAATCCAAATCTAATACAAAAAAAACAAAAAATGATTTGCTATAAAAAGAATGAAATAAGGGCATTGATATTACCTAAAAGAAGAAAGAAAATGTAAAAACACATAAAAGAAACAATGACACAAAATTACGGATGATTGGCATAGAAATTGCATTGTTTCGTAATGTACAAAAATAAGCATATAGTATTGGATTTTTTAGAGAGCGGTGTGAACCACACAAACATAGCACAAAAATTAGTGAGTATATATCCATGTTATGGGGGCTATTATTTGATAGGAGCCTATCTTTTTGGATGTTCAGTCAAATCGTCTCCACAACTCTCCACCACTCGATCAAGATACAAAGGTCGAACCACCTTCTTCTTTCTCTAGCCTTCTTCTTCCCCATATACTAATAATATTTTTTAAATGAAGTTTTCTAGGGAAGAATGAATTAGTGGGATTGGTACAACCCTTTAAGAAGGAAGAAAATTAAGAAAACTAAAACAAACAATGACAAAAATTGCCCAAAAATTGTGACATTTTATAATATATGCAACAATAAGCATATAATAGTGAAATTTTCGCAAAAAAAAATTTCTCAGTAAGAATGACTTAGTGGCATAGGTATTACTTTTAAAGAATAAAGAAAAACAATAAAAGCAAAATAATCAAAATAATGAAGTTGCTAAGGAAGAATGAATTAGTGACATTGGTATTACCCTTTAAGAATAAATAAAATCAAATAAAAATATATAAAAAATGAAGTTGCTAAGGAAGAATGAATTAGTGGCATTGGTATTTCCTTTAAGAAGAAAGAAAATGAAATAAAAATTAACAAACCAAAAAAATGAAGTATTCTAAACAGGATGTATTGGCACTAGTATTACCCTTTAAGAATAAATAAATTATAAAAATCAAATAATGACAAAATTTGCACATAATATACACACAAATTGTGTTTTTTATATCATGCAACAATAAGCATATGATAGTGGAATTTTAGCAAAGAGAAGTATCCTAAGGAGGATTGAATTAGTGACATTGGTATTATCCGTAAAGAAGAAAGAAAATAAAATAAAGGCAGAATAAAAAATAATGAAGATGTCCAAGGAAGAATGAATTAGTAGCATTGGTATTACCGTTTAAGAAGAATGAAAATGAAAAAAATAATTAAAAATCAATATAATGAAGTTTCCTAAAGAATAATGAATTAGTGGCATTGGTATTACCCTTTAAGACGAAATAAAAACTAATTCAAAATCAAAACAACGAAGTTTTCTAAAGAAGAATGAATTAGTGATATTAGATTACCCTTTAAGAAGGAAAAAATTATAAAAAATCAAACAACGAGAAAATTTGCACATAATACACAGAAAACTGTGCTTTTTTGTAATATGCAAGAATAAGCACACGATAGTGAAATTTTCACAAAAAGGAAATTCATAAGAAGGAATGAATTAGTGGCATTGTTATCACCCTTAAAAGAAAAAAAGAAAAAAAATCAAAATAATGAAGTATTATAACGAAAATGAATTAGTGGCATTGGTATTACCCTTAAAGAAGAATGAAAATAAAATAAAAATAATAAGGTTTTCTAAGAAAGAATGAACTGGTGGATTCAATATTACCCTTTAAAAAGAAAGGAATTGAATAAAATATAAAACACGGGTTTGACAAAATTTGCACACTATATACACAAAGATTGAACTTTTTAAAATATGCAAGAATAAACATATAATAGTGAAATGTACGTAGAAAAAGGTTATTAAAAGGAAGGAATTAGTGTCATCGGTATTACCATTAAAGAAGAACTAAAATGAAATGAAATTTAGAAAAATCAAAATAATGAGGTTTTCTAAGAAAAAAATGAATTAGTGGCATTGCATTACCCTTTAAGAAGAAAGAAAATAAAAAAAAGTAAAACAAAGGTGTTTGCACAAAGTATGAAAAAAATTTCATTTCAAAAATATGCAAGAATAAAAATATAATAGAAAAAATTACGAAGGAGAAAGTGACTAAAAAGGAATGAATTAGTGTCATTGGTATTACCCTTAAAAAAGAAAGAAAAATGAAATCATAACTAAATCAAAATTAACATAATGAAGTTTTATTGGGAACAATGAATTATGCCATTGGTAGTATTAATCTTTAAGAATAAAAAAATATTTTTTTTAAGAATTCACACAACTTTGCACTTTTGTAGTATGCAAACAACAATCATATAACAGTACAATTTTCACACATTTACATAGATTTGTGTGCATACATTTACACTCAACCCACATCCTAAAAATACATACAAAATAAAAATAAAATAAAAATCAACTAACAAAGAAAAGCAAATAACAAAAGGAGAACGCATCAAGAAAGAAAAATCGGAAAAAGTGACAAGGTAAAGAGGGATGGGCTGGGCAATAGGGCTTCAGCCCAGTAGCAAATCGACTGTCCCAAATATATGGCCAGTCAGAAAAAACAGTCCAAACCAGCTCACAAAACAATCCAGAAAAAACACAACACAAATCTCAGAGCAAAAATCAACGGCCAAGAAATCAACTGACCCAAATTCGAAATTCAAACGACTCAGTAAAGTGAGAAAGTAGAGCCTAATGGGCTTTCCACGAACATATTGGAACTCTTGTTCCCTCTTAATTTATTGGCTAGCGCCTGTCCCTTTTTATCCAGAATGACACGCACTAACTCTGCAGTGTAGGTAACACATGTTGTCATCTCAGTTGTTTAGGAGTGCCAAGTATGTATCCCTTCTCAGTAGTGACATGAACTAACTCCACAGCTTTGGTACATATTGTCATCTCCGTATGGCCGCCAATGGGAGGCCAAAGATGCCAGGCCACTACATGCATGCGGTCTTCCGCCAGATTTTCTAGACCTTGTAACCTCAAAACCTCCTCGTAACCATCGTGACCTATGCACAGCTAGCTTTTGACGCTGTCCAAGATGCAGTGCCAACCTGCCAGGAACAACACAAAGGCGCAAATGGCAACAACGATGGCATCTTGGCGCTTTGCGCGATCCACCAACACGCAATCCTAGGGCAGCTAGCTAAGTCCAATAGTAGAAACCTCAGCACCTACTCCATCTATAAATCCGCCGGCCTCTTGGGGTGAGCCGATCGATCGAGCTCAGGGCCATGGCGAGCTGCTTCTGCGGCACGAGCGCGGGGCGGCGGGGCCAGTTCGTGAAGCTGGTGTTCCCCGGCGGGCACGTGGAGCTGCTGGACCGGCCGGTGCTGGCGGCGGAGGTGATGTCGCAGCACCCGCGGTTCTGCGTGGCGCGTCCCGACGTGTTCCGCGAGCCCGTCGGCGCGGTGGCCGCGCCCAACACCATGCTCCACCTCGGGCACAAGTACTACGTCGTGCCCAAGAGCACCGTCCGGAGGCTGCTCAAGTACTCCTCCTCCCACAGCGCCAGCGGCGGGCGCGGCAGCGTGTCGCTGAGGCGGCACCTGGCCAGGCCCGACGGCCATGACAGGGGCCACAAGGACGGCGGCAAGAAGTGGTTCGGCTGGGCCGTGGGCGGCGAAGCCAGGGCGCCCCAGAGGCCTCCCCAGGAGGTGGGCGTCAGTCATGGCAGTGAAGAAGAAGCGGCCACGATGGTACGTGTGAAAGACACCAAGGAGAAGGTGAGGGGTGCCAAAGGGGAGTCGCCGGGACGGCGGCGGCGGCGGCCGGTTGCTTCGCCGGCTGACTCGGCGTCCTATTCCTGGCAGCCTAGCCTTCACAGCATAACTGAAGAATAATCATGTACCGTATGTGTGGGCCCACTTTGTATCCAAGGAGAATGTGCATAAGGCAAGTGCATCCGTGTATGCCATTTGCCGGCGATTCTCATCATTTGATGCCGGAGTGAGTCTCCGAGTTATCTAGCCTGCAGCTGCAGGATTGGATGTCTTGTACATTAGAGAACGGTTGATAAACTCTTTCTACTTTGCTTAACCTGAGTAATTCATTCGCTGCATCCTCACTGCAGCTTATTTCTTTGTTTGTCAAATGGTAGGTGCATGTATCGACTATCGACTGCTGCCGCTGTGTTTGGTTGAGTTGCAAATTCTGAAAAATCTGTTGTGAGTTGTGAACTTTCAGCTGTGGAAAAGCTGGAAGTTGTTTGGTTGAAACAATTGTGAAACAACAGATTTCACTACCAATTGTCGCTTATATATGCCATTTAACCGTAATACAGTAATATGTACGATGTTAGGCAATGAAACGACAATTTTGCGAAGGGAAATTATGACAATGCGAATGATTCATAGTTAACACATACGCAATTCAACCATTATACTTTGATGTTCCATACATCTAAATAGATGTGGCCCCATAATATCATTACATAATAGATTTGGACCATACAAAACACATATGGTTTGCATGATGATGACCTCCATCAACATAGCTAAACTTTGTTGCCATCACAAGACAAGCGTCAACTATCCTACTATGAATATTGTTCATGCTATCTTTGTTCTCCTAGTTTTCAACGGGATCTGCATGTGTCTCCTAGCACTGGAGGTACATACTCATCATCAGCCATACTTCAATCAAGCAAAATAAATTCAATACTCCACCCTATATATAAAAATTGTATAATTTGTAAACGAGGACCTACTGTCAAATCTGCAAGAGCATAGCACTACTAGCATTGAACCCTATCCAATCACAAGTTCGAACAATAATTTGCAATCATTTGCATGTACAAGCATTACCACATACACATATAAAGCACAATCGATTAACAAATATACTAGAAAATGCACTAGAGAGCAGCAATATGCATCAACTAGTAATCAAATTGTACTCACAATACAGAAAGTTCCTGTGAAGGTCGGGCTACATGGATCCCCTTATCCTCCTCCCTTCAATATTGCTTTGAGATGTGTGCTCTCCAACTAACTTACTACATCAAAATGTCTCTTATTTGTTTCTCTCAAATGAAACAACATATGGACTTCAAAATTTGCAGATCAAACAAACTTTAGAACTTCAATGTGTGACAAAACTTTCAGATTTTTTGGTTCAAGGTAAATATAAAAAATGAGATTTTGTTTTATTAAAAAAATATTTTAAGAATTTAAAATGCATGAAAAAATCCGAAAGTTTTTTTCCCACATTGTAGTTAGAATGTTTTGTTGTCATGCAAAGTTTGAAGTTTGTATGTTGTTTCGTTTGAGAGAAACAAAAAAGAAAAAAATGTGCCTGCATGGATTGCGATGCAGAAATGGATGGCTAAGATAAGAGGTACCATGAGCTCGACCTATAGAAAACCACACTCCTCACAATATCCAATCTATAGATATTAATCATTAAATAAAAAAATGCATGAGAAAAGAAGGATGGATGGGGATGAAGGAGGAGGGGTGAGAGGAGGAGACAGGAGGGCCGGTGCCGGACCACAGCCATGTGCACAGAGAAGGTGAACAGAGGAGTTAGGGGAAGGAGGGAGGCGAGGCAGAGACAGGAGGAGTAGTTCGCCGGCGCCCACAACTCTCTCTGATATGATCTTCAAGAGTTCCCAACAAAGTGAAGATCTTTGGCTAGTTACTTGCCAATAATCGACTAAACACATGTGCAAATCTCCACATGAAGACTATTCTAGATTCGGGACCCTCTCCAATGTGCAGCTCTCACCCTGAGAGCACGTACAATAAGCTTATATAAGCAGACTATAAGAGTTAAAATATTATTTTTCTCTTGACATGGAGGAGAGAGAAGATGATAGAGAAGAGGAGCCAGCTGCAACACGTGCTCCTTGGTATTACGTGGGAGTGAAAGGTGAGTCATGTATTAATAAAATAGCACATCTTCATAGCTAACTATTATATAAAACTTGCTATAGATGACATGGCAAGAACTTATAGCCATCACTTGGCTCTACTATTAAACTTGCTCTGAAACAAGCTGCCACCTCTTCCTCCAATGCCCTGCAACGAAGAACGTTTGGTGTGCCTCTGGTTTCAGACTAGACTAGAGTGCTATTGCCAAAGTTTGGGATACGCCTGCACCAGGTGGCCTGCCAACCTCGCTCACATCATTCATGCTCTTGCTAATGTATGAAAGATCTGAAATGTTAGAACTCAGTATTTTTAGACGGCAATGGCTGCTGTCAAATTAGGCAATGTTCAATATTCTATATCGATTTCACCCACGGGTCACACTGACAAAAATGTTCTGCATACAAGAATCATGACGTTCTATGGCATTGACTTCTTCTATCAATAAAACAATGATTGTTCCTTCTTATACTTTTTTCGGTTCGTTGTCTTTTTTTAATAAATGACATTTTTTATTAACTTACTTCTTCCGTTCCATCAAAATAACGGAGGGAGTATAATATAGCATCAAAAGAATACAAATAACAATGAGGTGGCATACACTTGGCCTCTGTATGACTAAGAGTGCCCCATGTCCAGTTGTTAACATGTGTTGCTTCATTTCTTTGTTGCGTGCTTATGGCGTGAATACTGCAAATGCCTATAATAATTTGGCTTGCGCCGTGTGTAATGGTTGGCACGCAGAAAATTCTTTTGGTTATGACACCAAAATAAAAAGCGACTAATCCTAGGCCAACTGAACACCTGAACAAATTATTCAGGTAAGCAAGCCTTTATTCGTTATACACTTCAGGAGAGCAAATCTTTATCCGTTATATATCATGCTACGATCGATCTTGTTTGACGAAGTTCTGAAGAGCACGGCCAATTCGTAATTTTACACACTTCATTACCAACAGCAAAACTACCAATTTTCCTCTTTAAAGAACAGCAAAAGTGCCATTCACTTCCTCCCTCTCGGCGAGAGATGCACGTGGAGCGGGTGGAGCTTGTAGCTGGTGAGTTGCACAGTGTCCACCTTGTCCTCGTCGCCCTCCTTGAGCCTCCAGGCGAAGTCCTGCACGAAGCGCGCCATGGCGGCGCACGAGATGGTCGTGGCCTGCAGGCTCCCGGCGCAGGACCTCCTCCCGGCGCCGAACGCCATGGTCTTGTACATGTCCGCAGCCTCGAACCTCCCATCCACGAACCTCTCTGGCCTCCACTCCTCGGGCTCCTCCCAGTCCTTCTTGTTCATGTTGCACCCGTACAGGTTGATGACCAGCTAAAACAATTGAACCATTTTTTCAGAAATCCACGGTCAGCAGCCGAAACTTCTTGTGCCATCAATTATTAGTGTTGTCCAACTGACAAATAATATGTTAGTGTTGTCGATTACCTCAGTGCCGGCTGGGACGTCGTAGCCGGCCAGTTTGGTGTTCTCATGGACGAACCTTGGAGGCACCAATGGGACAGGAGAATGGAACCGCAGCGTCTCGTGGAACACGGCGTTGAGGTACGGCAGCCGTGGCAGGTGATCCTCAGTGACCGTCTCGTCGCCGCACACGTCCCGGATCTCCTGGTAGAGTCGATCCTGATGTGACCAGAGCATTTCTGTTAACAATTTGTTTCCAGCAAAAGAGAAGACTAGATCAAACCACCGCACAGTGGGAAACTTGCCTGTTTTTCTGGGTTTTTAGCCAGCTCATACATTGCCCACTCGGTCGTCACCAAAGTAGTGTCCGCAGCCTCGATGACCGCCTCCCACACCAGCATCATCAGCTGTTCGTCTGTCAGTGCCTTCTCTGCCAGCAAGAAGTCCAGATAGGATGCCCTGGCCTGTATATCACAATTTTATTGCGTCAAGATGATCAAATTAACACATAGGAGAACCGCATCAGAATAAGACAGTTTACAGGCTATGTGCATTGGTGCTACCTCGCCATTCGCAATTCTCTTTTTCTGTTGATGGATCAAGGCTTGCATCACCGCGGTTCGCCTAGATTCTGCGGTACGAACTCTTGTTTCGAAGCCCTTGTTTGGGATCCAGCTGAGGTATGGGAAGAAATCCCTCCAATCAACATCGATTGCACACATCATCATGTCAACCACGGTGATCTGGTAAATTTCATCCTTCGATATCTCCCTCCCAAACTCCTTCACATAAACTGAACCCACATCCTCGCCTAAACTCTGTAATTGTAGTGTTCACTCTCATTATCGCATATAATAAACGAAGCATCTGAAGACTGATTCAAATCAAGAAACTGATAGTAGTGTCACAATGGATGAGCACACTATTATGAAGCTTGTAGACTTACCTGGATCAAGGACAGGCGGAACAGCTCGTCCTTGAAAACTTCTCTGAAGTTCAGAGGAGAATGTGGGTCGTCAGTCACCAACGTATGGAAAGTGCTTAACATGTTGTCCATCATCATATCTCTTGTGTCCCTAAATTGTCTCTACCCATTTTGCAACCATTTCACCATGAAACGTTAATTAACTGAATGTGTAAACATATGCAAGTGGTGGCCACTAAACTGTATAATTTCCTAAGTGTTAAGACTTGTACCTGAGCAGAAGAGCCCAACATGCCCGACATAACTAAACGCTTCACCATTTTGTGGAAGTCACCGTAGTCACTTATAGCAACCATCGTTTTATCACGAGTCAGCACTGACAATGCTTTAGGTAGCTTTCGAGTAGAAATGGATGAGTATTTCGCAACCATAGCCTGCATATTGAGAAAAGAATATATGTTCTGGTCAAGTGCGACATATTTGTGCGATGCTTCCATCATTTCTCAATTTTGCATCACAGCATAAATCAAGAACTATATGCGTATTTTATTTATTAATCTGGGCTACCTTGTAGCTTAATAATTGTTTCTGGGTCGTTCTTGGGGGAAAGAGGTCAGTTCATAACTTGCTTGAATCCTCTGTTTTTTAAAAAGCTTGTTAGGATTCTTGGTTTGTCTCTAGCATGAGAAAGAGAGGTAAAAATAATGATTATATCAGCTTTGAAGTTCAATTTCTGGGGTGAAAAAAGAACTCTTGTATCTAGGTTTGAATTATTATATTTTCCATTTAAAAGAAAATTCGCTGAGATAATGCCAACAAAAGCATACAGAGTAAATGCCAAAAATCAGTCAGAAGACTAAAGCCCAAGTTGCCACAATTACCCAAAAGTGCAAAAGATGATATTTTGTAGTAGAACCTAAAAGTATATTAACACGTGAATTATGAAAAAAAGACAGCTTCCGTATTACCTCCTTGGCTACTTCAGAAGAGTTGAGCACAGCTACTGATGAAGCCCCAGTCTTTATGGTGTATATTGGCCCATAAATATCAGACCATTTTGCGAAGGTCTTATGGGGCTTCTTCTCTTTTAACTGGTGCAGATTTCCAATAAGAGGTAAACCAGGAACAGCTGTATGTCAATTAAATTAACCAGAGGAGATTTTAGTTTTTCCTTGCAGTAGAATTAGCAGTATTAATTTGAAGGGCAGAATTTATATTTGAAACAAGCTAGTTCGATAATTCGTCTGCATACATGATTAAAAATTATATTCATACAAATAAATTAAGTAGGTAATTATTTTCTCTGTTTTTCTTAGGTATTTTCAGTAAGTATTGTCAGACGGCGTTACAGTCATACAATGGTACAGCATATATATATTGTGTCGTGGATTTTTCTAGCAGGCATAACTTTGCTGGGAGGTCATGGAAACTTAAATAAGCTAGTATCAAAAGAAGGTGATTGTTGAACACTAGAATAATCCGCATCACTAGTAGGGGTCAGCATGTATCTAGGACAACCTAACCGTCATATTTTCGATATAGCAATTATTGCTTCCAGAATTTGGTAAAATTACTGTTTAGCACAATATATTACGGTAAAACTACTTCCGTTCAGAATGCTCCTGTTCCCAATCTACTGTAGCTGCCATGTGATCTAAAACAAATAGTAATTGATTTGTGCGTCCTATACATAACACGTATAAAGCAATTGTGCTGTCCTAAAGCAGGGAACATGCTTTGTCAAATACTCCGTCTGATCCAAAATAAATGTCGTGGTTTTAGTTCCACGACACATATTTTGGATCGGAGGGAGTAGCTATTATCAGATGTGTTTGATTAGCATGATTTGGAAATATACTGTGACTGACAGAGGAACCTCTGGACTTGTTGTTTTCACCAGTTGCTATCCGGGAACTGCACTCTCCAGGCCAAAAGTAAATATGAACCGACAGAAACTGTGACAGTCAAGAGAAGCATTCCATTTCATCCCCCCCCCCCCCTTCCCACCCAAATATAATAAATTGTTTGCTGAACATGTATATGCATATATCACATTTATTTTGGTAAGGACATATATATCACATGAATTTGCAAAAGTTCAGCACAGTATGTGTTCCGTAGGAGTCGGGGAATTCCTTTTATTCCAAACGGGGCGGTCGAACGCTTGCATAAAAGCACATGAAAATGAGAAAACTTATTGAGTTGTTTCTATAGGCAGATTTGTTTTCTCTTGTTTTAATAAAAATAGTAAAAGTTCACAGCTGTGGACAGCTCAGGAATATAGCTATATGTTCTTTATCTGTTCTGCAAAAAGTAGAGGATAAGTGAACCTATCATTTATGACAGTAACATCTCATTGCTTCTTTTCAATCAATCGTGTAGCTTTCCGTCTTTGAGCTTATGGAGCACTTTTCCTTGTGAAAGTGCCAACCGGACTGCTCACTGCCCATGCATGGGGACCAAAAGGGGCTTGGAAATTGGATTGAAAAAAAAAGGATCTTCTTGGAATGGTGGGAAGTAAAAGATTCTTTATGTTGACATGTTCTTATGTCTAGGTAGTTAGTCATGAAAAGCTAGCTAGGTGTTATTTTCCAAATGACTTGTGGATAAATCTGTAAAAAAAATTAAACAAAAAATAGTTCCTTCATTCATAAATGGATGCCGTTTTGCCGTTTTGGACATTGACAGGATTTCCAGCATACAGCTTTATCCGTTATTTTTTATATGTATATATTAGTATAGAGTTAAAACAATTATATTATGGAGTTATCTTTCATCCAAATCTAAAAATATTGTTCCAGCCTTACAACCACTTTTTAATATTTTGTTAAGGGTGTGGCTAGATCTTAGTCGACTGAGACTTAACCAAGTCTTAGTCAAGTGATAGAACATATAAAAAGAAGAAAGAAAAAATTTAAAATAAATTTTGCACGGATCTTCATGTAAGATCTTACAAATATAACATCGACTGAGACTTGGTTAAGTCTTAGTAGACATAGATTTAGCAATCCCGTTTTATTACAAAATTGCAGAAGTTTGACTGCACGCTTTCATGCATTTAGGAATGGAGATAATAAAAGACAAAAGATATAGCAAGCAGTGGCGGAGCTTGACGAAGTTCGTTGGGGGGGGCTAAGTAGAATATATGAGCTAGTGGGGGGGCCAAACACATAAAATTTCATCATCTAATCTCTTTCTGAAAAATTTATGACTGCATGTGCAAATCCTTGGGGGGGCCACAGCCCCCCCAGCCATGCACTAAGCTCCGCCCTTGATAGCAAGTATTTAAAGGTTTTGCCCAAAATAAGAAAGAAGCATGTATAAGCATTAATTGCTTAAGATTCAAAATGTCTAAATTCGCAGATGACTTATTTGGAGGAGGTGATCATGCTTATCCAGAAGCCTCTAAGAATTCAAAACCAATATTTGACAAAAAAAAAAACTTAGATCTTGTAAATCTGGTTGAGCTTGATCTTGAAGTTTTATGGACTTACGACAAGTAGTATATTTTTTTAATAAAAGTTTATAAACTTCTACATGTGCATGATTTCCACGGTGAGGATCAATTCTCACTTGATCAACATCTACTGTACCTGAACACATACAAAATAATTCAAGAATATCCTACAGGAACCTAAGGAAAATTGTGGCATAAAAGCCAAGTATGGCATGCTCTGCTACATGTAGACGAGCATACATACAACATGGGGGAAAACATGATGCATTTAGACGAGATTGGGTGGGAGGGTCGTCACCTGGGGGCGCGTTGGTGCGGCCCGTCCCGACGACGCCGGCCTTGGCGGCGAGCGCGGCGGCCGCGGCCAGCCCGCCGACGGCCGCGGCAGCGGCAGCGACCGCGCCTCCTCCGCCTGCCGGGAGCGCCGCAAGCAGGGACTCCATGGGGGTCGCTCGGGCGTGCGCGGCGTGGGGTGGGAGAGGAGGAAAGGAGGCTGGGGCAGTGGCGGTGGCCGTGCGTTCGGCGTGCGCGCCTTGAGTTTTAGTAGGAGTGAGGCGAAGGGGAAAGCGACAAGGGTCGGGGCAGAGGCATATGGGCGCGGAGCGGAAAGAGGATGCCGCCGCCCGTCGCTCTTTTTGTGCCGACGTGGGCGGAGGGCACGTGGCCAATTCAGCTGCGACGTCTGCAGTGATGAGACCATCAATGTGGCGAGTTTTTTTTAGGGACTTATATAATGTGGCGAGTTTTATTAGCATGGCAAAGAGGAACTTTCGAAGGTTTTATTTAGGAAAAGGTCCATTCTAAACCTTGAACCTGCAGAGGTTAGTTTTTTTCTTTAGAAGATTGTAGAGGTTAGCTAAATCGAACCCTCAACTCCCAATCCTAGTCGTTGGCACACTGAATTTGTCATTCCCGGTCCAAATCGAACGCTTGAGCTGTTCGGCTCACCGGGAAAGTAACGATCCTGCAATTACATCTCTCATGTCGCTCCTTAGGTGGGCTGGCTAGCCTGAAAAATAGTCACATTTTTTGAAGGATTTGAATAAATGTGCATGATTTTAAAAAATCATAAATTAGAAAACTTTATGTAAATTAAAAAATATTCTCAAATACGAAAAATCTTCAGGAGTTTAGAAAATTGTATGTGACCTGAAAAATGTTCGCAAATATAGAAAATATTCATAAATAAAATATATTCTCAAATACGAAAAATATTCAGGAGTTTGGAAAAATGTTCGCAAACTGTTTTTTTTAATTTGAGAAAATGCTCGGAAATGAAAATATTCTAAAATTTGGCAATTTTTCAGGAGTTTGGAAAAATGTTTGGAAATAAAATATATTCTCAAATACGAAATTTTTTCAGGAATTCGGAAAAATGATCATGAACTGATTTTCTTTTTTGCAATTTTGAAAAAAACTTGGAAATAAAAACATTCTCAAATTTTGAATTCTTTTCAGGAGTTTGGAAAATGTTTGCAAAACTTAAAAAATGTTCCGACATAAAATACATTCTCAAATATGAAAAATCTTCAGGAGTTTGGAAAAATGTTCACGAACTATTTTTTGGAAATTTGAAAAGATGCTAGGAAAAAAATATTGAATGTCTTTTTCAGGAGTTTGCAAAAATGTCCGTAAACTAAAAATGTTCACAAATTTGAAAATGATTCATGCATTTGAAAAAAGTTCATGAACTCCAAAAATGTTTTGAATTTGAAGAATTGTTCGTGAATTTGAAAAAAGATCACGAACTCAGAAAATGAAAAAATGTTCACGAACTCAAAAAATGTAGGCGAATTTAAGAAGTGTTCATCAATTTAAAAAATGTACTAGCAGGAACTAGGAGTGTCGTTTGCATTCTACAATCCAGACAAATATGTTTCACCCTACGGATAACCATGGAAAACAGGAAAAAAATCAAACCAAATGAGCACTATGAACACAGTAACCAAAAAATCTAACTACAAGAACTAAACCGAACAAAGAACATGCTTCAGATCTGAAAGTGAGGCACTTACCCAACCGAAGCATCCATCGCTGGCGTTGTGCTGCCTTGTTGGTCACCGCCACCACAACCATCGTCGCCCTCCATCCGTAGCGGTTGTGTCCTATCCGCAACACAACAACACACGAAGTCAGAACAAATGGAATCTCCACCGCGCCCGCTATTGACCTGGAGCTTTGCTTGCCGGAGATCGAAGGCGCTAGGGTTAGGGTTCCACTGCGATTTGGGGGAAGAAAGAGCTGATACGTCTCCAACGTATCTATAATTTATGAAGTATACATGTTGTTATTTTATCATTCTTGGATGTTTTACAATCATTTTATAGCAATTTTATATCATTTTTTGGAACTAACCTATTGACCCAGTGTCCAGTGTCACTTGCTGTTTTTTGCTTGTTTTTTACATCGCAGGAAATCAATATCAAACGGAGTCCAAACACCGCGAAACTTTTTGGAGAATTTTTATGGACCAGAACACCCAGGATGGGCCAGAGCAGCACCTGGGGGTGCCCCTAGGGGGGCACAACCCACCAGGGCGCGCCTGGGCCCCCAGGCGCGCCCAGGTGGGTTGTGCCCACCTCGGTGGCCTCCCGTACCCCCTCTTTGCATTATAAATTCCCAAATATTTCAAAACCCTTCGGTGTTAACCTAGATCAGAAGTTCCGCCGCCGCAAGGCTCTGTAGCCACCAAAAACCAATCTAGACCCGTTCCGGCACCCTGTCCGGGGGGGAATCATCACCGGTGGCCATCTTCATCATCCCGGCGGCCACCACGATGAGGAGGGAGTAGTCCACCCTCGGGGCTGAGGGTTTGTACTAGTAGCTATGTGTTTAATCTCTCTCTCTCTCTCGTGTTCTTGAGATGTCACGATCTTGATGTATCGCGGGCTTTGTTAATATAGTCGGATCATATGGTGTTTTCCCCTCTCTATCTTGTTGTGATGAATTGAGTTTTTCCCTTTGAGATTTAGTTGTTATCGGATTGAATTCTTTTATGGATTTGAGAACACTTGATATATGTCTTGCAATTAAATATTCATGATGACAATGGGGTATCGTATTGATTCACTTGATATATGTTTTGGCACTCAACTTGCGGATTCCCGAGGTGACATTGGGGTAATCTATGCATAGGGGTTGATGCATGTTCTTGTATTTGTTTCTCCGGTAGAAATCTTGGGGCACTCTTTGAAGTTCTTTGTGTTGGATTGAGTATTATGAATATGAATTTGCTTTTGTGTTATTTTAGTACGAACTCTAGGATAGATCGAACGGAAAGAATAGCTTTATGTTATTTTAGTACGAACTCTTGAATAGATCGAACGGAAAGAATAGCTTTGAGGTGGTTTCGTACCCTATAAACAATTTATTCTTATGTTCTCCGCTAGATAGGAACTTTGGAGTGATTCTTCATCGCCCTTTGAGGGATGGTTATATGATCCAATTATATTAGCATTGTTGAGAGATTGCACTAGTGAAAGTATGGACCCTAGGCCTCATTTTCAAGCATTGCAATACCGTTTTTGTGCCCGTTTACTATTTGCTACCTTGCTGTTTTCATTTATTCAGATTATAAAAATATATTTCTGCCATCCATATTACACTTTTATCACCATCTCTTCGCCGAACTAGTGCACCTATACAATTTGCCATTGTATCATGTGTGTTGGGAACACAAGAGACTTTTTATTATTTGGTTGCAGGGTCGTTTGAGAGAGACCATCTTCATGCTACGCCTCCCACGGATTGATAAACCTTAGGTCATCCACTTGAGGGAAAATTGGTACTGTCCTACAAAACTCTGCGCTTGGAGGCCCAACACGTGTCTACAAGAATAAAGTTGCGTAGTAGACATCAAGTTCTTTTTTGGCGCCGTTGCCAGGGAGGTGAGTGCATGAAGGTGTATCTTTAGATTTTTCAACTGAATCTTTTAGTTTCTTGTTTTATCACTAGTTTGGTTTATAAAAAGAAAACTAAAAAAATGGAATTGAGGTTGCATCATATTGTTCATCTTTATAATGTCTTTCGTGAAAATGATGGAAAGGAAAATTGTGCTTAATTGATAGAAGAAGAATTCAATAGAATGTTTGGTACAAATGATGAGCATGATTGCAATGTTGTTAGTATGAATTCTTTGAATATCCATGATGCTAATGATATGCAAAGCCATAAGCTTGGGGATGCTATGTTTGATGAAGATGATATTTTTAGTCCCCCAAGATTTGATGTGGAAGTTTGTTATAATGATTGCATGCCTCCTATTTATGATGATTATAATGATGAAAGTGGATTTCGAGAGGTCATGACTTTATTTAGTGATGAATCCACCATTTTGGATGAGGCTTCAATTGAGTATGATTACAAAGTTGCTATCTATGATGATTATGGTGATGACATGTATGCTATAAAGAATAATGATAACCATGAAACTTGTCATCATGATTTTAATTTTCACTCTCATGATAGTTATTTTGTTGAGTTTGCTCCCACTACTATGAACGAGAATAAATTTGCTTATGTGGGGAGTAACAAAATTTCTATGCTTTTGTGTCATGAAAAGAATGCTTTATGTGATGGTTATATTTTTGAATTAATTCATGATGCTACTGAAAATTATTATGAGGGAGGAACATGTGCTTGTAGGAATTGCAATAATATCACGTTTCCTCTCTATGTGTTGAAAATCTTGAAGTTATGTTTGTTTTGCCTTCCTATGCTAGTTGATTCTTGTTCCCATAAGTTGTTTGATCACAAAATCCCTATGCATAGTAAGTGTTTTAGGGTTAAATGTGCTTGTCATGTGTTTCATGATGCTCTTGTTATGTTTCAAATCTTATATTTTATGCGAGCATCATTGAAATCATCATGCCTAGCTAAAAAGGCATTAAAGAAAAGCGCTTGTTGGGAGACAACCCAACACTTTTACCTACTGTTTTTGTGTGTTCACATGATTATGCTACTGTATTGATCATGTTTTATAGCTTTTGTTTCAATAAAGTGCCAAGTAAAGCCTTTGGGATCTTGTTGAGTGATAGTTGATTTGATCTTGCTGAAAAACAGAAACTTTTGCACTCACGAAAATAATTCTTATTTCTAACAGAAGAGTGGTTTTGAGTTGATTCTTTTTGCATAAGATTAATATACAAAATTCTCATGTGGTCCTAAGTTTTTCATAAATATTGGAGTAGCAGAAGTATGGTTTGAGTATAGATTACTACAGACTGTTCTGTTTTTGACAGATTCTATTTTCAATGCATAGTTTGCTTGTTTTCTAGTTTATATGGCTTATATTGCTCAATATAAATTTTGGAAATGATATGCTACAGTAGGCATTGTGTGGAAACAATTATGAATCTTGTATTTGACAGTACCAAAGTGAAATGGTTTGCTCTTTATCATACTAACCTATCTCACGAAGTTCCATTAAGTTTTGTGTGATTGAAGTTTTCAAGTTTTGGGTGCGACATCGATATGAGGAGAATAAGGAGTGACAAGACCATAATCTTTGGGATGCCTAAGGCACCCCAAGGTAATATTCAAAGAAGATCCAAGCAACTAAGCTTGGGGATGCCCCGGAAGGCATCCCCTCTTTTGTCTTCAACATTATCGGTAACCTCACTTGGAGCTATGTTTTCATTCGTCACATGATATGAGTTTTACTTGGAGCGTCAATTTATTTTGTTAGGATTTGCTTGCTATTATTTATAATAATGTTTTCCAAATTTTATTTCAATAAAAATGGCATTGATAGCCTTTGCCATGCTTATTTTACAAGTCTACATGTTGCTGTTTGAAAACAGAAAGTTTATCGCTGTTGCAAAAATTCCCCAGAAAAGTCAGAATGCGATAAAATGTTGAAACTTTTTGCAAAATAAACTCTGATAAATTTTCTACAGTGTGGTAAATTTTCATAATTTTTGGAGTTAGGAAAGTATTGATACTCTTGCATTCTTTACAGACTGTACTGTTTTGGCAGATTGCTGCTATGTTTGCATTGTTTGCATATGTTTGCTTGTTTAATGATTCTATTTGAGGATAGGAGTATTAAATATACAGAGGCATTTAGTATGCAATGTTGAATAATAATTTTAGTGATTTGCTACAGTAGAGAATGATAAGGTTTTTGCATTGGTTTATACTAACTTATCTCACGAGTTCTTGTTGAGTTTTGTGTGGATGAAGCTTTTGAGATTTAGGAAAACCATGATATGCGAGGAATTAAGGAGATACAAAAGCTCAAGCTTGGGGATGCCCAAGGCATCACAAGTTAATATTCCAAGAAGTCTCAAACATCTAAGCTTGGGGATGCCCCGGTAGGCATCCCACCTTTCTTCTTCAACAATTATCGGTTAGTATCGGTTGAGTCTAAGTTTTTGCTTCTTCACATGATGTGTGCTACCCTTGAAATGTCATTTTGTTTTGTTTTGCTTGCTGTTTTAATAAATTACTTAGATCTGAAAGTTTTTAAATAAGAGAGAGTCCTCAAATAGCTACCTATTTACTTAACTACTCGCTTGATCTTCACTTATACCTTTTTGGAGTAGCTTGTCAATTACTCTTGTGCTTCACTTATATCCTATGAGTAAATTGTTGAATAAATCGAATGTCATGAAATTGAAATCATATCATGCCTAGTGGTAGCTTCACATTGGGTTTAGAAAGGGAAATCTTTTGAGGCTTGACAATCACAATTTTGGTCATACAAGCAATTCACGAATAATTAGTATAAGGAAGAGAACTTTCACATGCAAATACACTATCGTGGAAATCTTTTGTGATTGTGAGCCCCCATAAAAATATTATATGCCAAAATTGTTGACGTTGGACAAGGAAGACAACGTAATGATTTATGTTTGTTCATATTCGCATAGAAGTTATATTGTCATAGATCCTTCAACATGTGGTGCTTGCCCCCCATCTTTGCTAGCCAATAATTCCGCACCAAGTAGAGATACTACTTGTGCATCCAAAAACCCTTAAACCCAAATCTTATTTTCAAGAGTCCACCATACCTACCTAAGGATTGAGAAAGATCCTTCAAGTAAGTTGTCATCGGTGCAATAAGGCAATAAAAATTGCTTCTAAAAGTATGAGATCATTTAGTGTAAGAGAAAATTGAGTGTTGTACAAACTTGTGATGGCAAAGAATAAAAGCAACAGACTGCATAATAAAGGTTGCTATCATAAGGGGCAATATAACGTGACATTCTTTTGCACTAAGGGGTTGAGCATACAAACAAATAAGCGCATGGCAACCTCTGCTTCCCTCTGCGAAAGGCCTATCTTTTACTTTTCAGTATTTAGTTTTATGCAAAGAGTCAAAGCTTTTCTCTCTATTCCTTTTTATTTTTCTCTTTTTTGGCAAGCATCACGTGGCGAGGAAAGATCTAGGCACATATGACCAGTTGAATATGGATAGCATGAGTTATTATTGTTGACATCACCCTTAAGGTGAATACATTGGGAGGAAAAACAATAAGCCCCTATCTTTCTATGTGTCCGGTTGAAACGTTTTGCTCATGTGTATGCGGTGAGTGTTAGAAATCATAGAAGACTATATGATGGTTGAGTATGTGGAGCTCTTACTTAAACTCCGTTGAATAAGTTGAACTGCAATTGCTTGGTGACTAAGAACATAGGTTGTTGAGTTTCAAGAGAGTTCATTGTTTGAACCTTAACATGTGAGTTGGTTGCCACTATAACATGAGAAATTTTATGAGAAAGAATTGTTGTTATGATGCTAGGAAAAGTGATTGAAATTATCATTGATCAAACTTATGCACTTTGCTAGCATTCACACTTCATAAATTATTTCATTTATCATTTACCTACTCGAGGACGACTAGGAATAAAGCTTGGGGATGTTGATATGTCTCCAACGTATCTATAATTTATGAAGTATTCATGCTGTTATTTTATCATTCTTGGATGTCTTACAATCATTTTATAGCAACTTTATATCATTTTTTGGGACTAACCTATTGACCCAGTGCCCAATGCCAGTTGCTGTTTTTTGCTTGTTTTTTACATCGCAGGAAATCAATATCAAACGGAGTCCAAACACCGCGAAACTTTTTGGAGAATTTTTATGGACCAGAACACCCAGGATAGGCCAGAGCAGCACCTGGGGGGTGCCCCGAGGGGGGCACAACCAACCAGGGCATGCCTGGGCCCCCAAGCGCACCCAGGTGGGTTGTGCCCACCTCGGTGGCCTCCCGTACCCCCTCTTTGCACTAAATTCCCAAATATTCTGAAACCCTTCGGGGTTAACCTAGATCAGAAGTTCCACTGCCGCAAGGCTCTGTAGCCACCGAAAACCAATCTAGACCCGTCCCGGCACCCTGCCGGGGGGGGGGGAATCATCACCAATGGCCATCTTCATCATCCCGGCAGCCACCACGATGAGGAGGGAGTAGTCCACCCTCGGGGCTGAGGGTTTGTACCAGTACTATGTGTTTAATCTCTCTCTCTCTCTCACTCACTCTCGTGTTCTTGAGATTTCACGATCTTGATGTATCGCGGGCTTTGTTAATATAGTCGGATCATATGGTGTTTTCCCCTCTCTATCTTGTTGTGATGAATTGAGTTTTTCCCTTTGAGATTTCGTTGTTATTGGATTGAATACCTTTATGGATTTGAGAACACTTGATATATGTCTTGCAATTGAATACTCGTGGTGACAATGGGGTATCGTATTGATTCACTTGATATATGTTTTGGCACTCAACTTGCGGATTCTCGAGGTGACATTGGGGTAATCTATGCATAGGGGTTGATGCACGTTCTTGTGACACCCCTGATTTGACCGTACACTAATCATGCACGCAAACGTGTATGATCAAGATCAGGGACTCACGGGAAGATATCACAACACAACTCTAAAACATAAATAAGTCATACAAGCATCATAATACAATCCAGGGGCCTCGAGGGCTCGAATACAAGTGCTCGATCATAGACGAGTCAGCGGAAGCAACAATATCTGAGTACAGACATAAGTTAAACAAGTTTGCCTTAAGAAGGCTAGCACAAAAGTAGCAACGATCGAAAAGGCAAGGCCTCCTGCCTGGGACCTCCTAACTACTCCTGGTCGTCGTCAGCGGGCTGCACGTAGTAGTAGGCTCCTCCGGTGTAGTAGGAGTCGTCGTCGATGGTGGCGTCTGGCTCCTGGGCTCCAGCATCTGGTTGCGACAACCAGGTAGAAAGGAAAGGGGGGAACGAGGGAGAAAAGCAACCGTGAGTACTCATCCAAAGTACTCGCAAGCAAGGAGCTACACTACATATGCATGGGTATATGTGTAAAGGGCCATATCGGTGGACTGAACTACAGAATGCCAGAATAAGAGGGGGATAGCTAATCCTGTCGAAGACTACGCTTCTGGCCACCTCCATCTTGCAGCATGTAGAAGAGAGTAGATGGTAAGTTCACCAAGTAGCATCGCATAGCATAATCCTACCTGTTGAGGATATAGACCTTAGAGTCACCCGCCAGGAGGGGCCGGGTTACTCATATGGTCATTGCCAGAAGCCCAGCGCCAAGCTTAAAGACGGTGGGCCAAAGATGGGCTTAAGACCCGGATATGGCTTAAGGCCTGTAGTTACAATCATTATTATGGTAGAACTTGTAGTGTAAGGCAAGAATAGTTGAGAGTCCGAGCCGGACACTCTTATGAGCCGGCCGGGACTCTGAGAGCTGCAGGGCGTCAGCCTCCCTATATAAAGGGACGACCGGCAGCAGTTTAAGGGCGACAACAATCTCATCGAAAGCCGGGCCTAGCAGTTTAGCTCCCTGGTGATCATAACCCTAATCAATACCACTTCAAACTGGACGTAGGATTTTACCTTCACCGTAAGGGGCCGAACCAGTATAAACCTTCGTGTTCCTTGTCCTGCATTAACCTCTTCAAGCTTCCTAGCTGCGATGGCTCTACGACTAAGTCCTAGCTCGAGGACATCTGCCGTGACAATTCCACGACAGTTGGCGCCCACCGTGGGGTCAGCGCATGGTGGATTTGAGTTCTTGAAGGGCAGCTTTGAAGGGCTCAAGGGATACGCTGTGGGCCGGATGACCAAGAGTCGTCGCGGCAAGCTCTACATCGACGATGCAAACTGGGGCCCTGACGCCGGCTCAATTGAGTACGGGTACCGGGTCCCCTTCGGCGGAATTCATGTTTTCATTGGCAAGATTGGTGAGCCGGGCCCTGAACCGGATCTCTGCGCCGATCTCATCGAGGTGGCTCAGCGCGCACGACCCGCCCGGGCCCGGCCTGCCTTAAGGCATGCTTTTGTGGGGTGTGTCCACGGAGGACTCTCTGATCGATTTGGATCTGGTGATGAGACAGCCGCCGGCTCTGACGGCGAGTCGGCCACCGATGAGTCCAACTCGTTGTATCAGCTTCAAGATGGCAGGCTCATGGGTTGTTCTGATGGTGACAGTATTCCGGACCCGTTTGAGCCGCCAAGTCAGGTTGGAGTCTTTATGGCCGGGGCGCAGCCTGTTCAGAACCCCGCTGCTGGAGCGGGAAACCCGGTGCCTTCTCCGGCTCAGGTACTGATGGATCTCACGGACAAGATGACGGCCCTGTTAACCGCCACAGCTGACCCGGCGGATCAAGCTCAGCATGATGCGAAGGTGGCACAGTTAAAATTGGATCTAGTGAAAGCTAAGGAGGACCTTGCAGCGGAAGGGATCAGGATGGCTGCGGAGAGGGCGGCTCTCGATGCCCAAACTCACTTGATCCAGGCGCAGTCCTTCCAACTCACGATGGATCAGAACGCGTCCAATGAGGTCATAGAAGGAGGCATCAAAAGACCCAATCTCGACTCCCTTCGGTTTACGATCCACGCAACCTCTTCAACACGCCAGGTGCAGGGTCTAGTAACCCGCCAGGGGTCATAGTGCCCGGGTCTGGAACCCCTATTCAGCCAATAGTGATGGGGCCTCCCCAGGTGCCCCCTGCCCCGCCTCAGTACGTGCCAATACCCCCGGGTCATTATAATAACCCACTGGAGAACATGGTCGCCGCGGCAGCACGGCTGGCGGCTCTCCCAGTTGACGGCGACTCTCCGACAGCTATTGAAACCCGCCGGGTCAGGGAACTCCTTCAGACAGCACTGGCGCAGCAAGAGGCGTACTCCTACAGCCGGGACAGGATCCACTTGACCCCTCGGCCAGGCCGGAGCCCGAGTTACAACAGACACATGGTCTCAGCGACCGGCTCAAGTAACGTCCGACGCCATGACCCGCCCCTGGCCATGGCCCGGTTCATAACGGAGCCTTTCACGCAGCAGACCAGGACAGAGCGCGGCAAGAGGCAGAGCAGGTGCCTCAATTGACGGCTTACCAGACCCCCCGGCTTACCCGACGACTTCCGTCGACGTGGGTATCCCTACCAGGACTGGGGGTGTCCCTTGTTTAGTACCAGCTATCCGTAATGAACGTTTGCCTAAGGACTTCAAAGGCCCTAGGAAGGTGCCTAATTACACAGCTGACTTACAACCCGCAGCCTGGATCGAGAGTTACAAGATGGCCATGGAGCTGCTGGAGGTCAGTGAGGCGGCAATGGCCAAGTATTTCACCATGATGTTAGATGGGACTGCCCGCACTTGGTTGAAAGGGCTACCGCCGAATTCCATTGGGTCTTGGGCTGAGCTGAAGGCCCGGTTCATCCAAAACTTCAAAGATACCTGTAGGCAGTCTATGTCAATTGTGGATTTAACTAACTGTAAGCAGCAGGAGGGCAAGTCTACGACACATTGGGTTCGCCGGGTTAAGGAGATCATACACTCGTCAGACAAGATGGATGCCGGCTCAGCAGTTTTAATGCTGGAGCAGAATTGACGTTTTGTGCCCCTGAAGATGAAACTCGGGCGGCTTAAGCGCGACTGCGATGATATGGGTACACTAATGGCGGCTCTTGTCAAGTACGCCGATTCTGATGGTACCAAGGACCCCCCTTCAGATGATGAAAGGACAGGGACAACCCTGACCGTGAAGGTTCCTAGTGTTGATACCAGAGGGAAAGAAGAACGGCAATGGCAAGGGTCCTCAGCATAACCCGGGGAACCAAGGAGGAAGCAAGCACAAGGCTGATGGCAGCCTAGAGTTTGTAGCCAACGCCAGCTCACAAGGTAATAACCAGCGACGCAAAGGGAGGCCCCCTCCCCGAGGCGGCGGGTCAGGCCCGATGCTGGAGCAGCTGTTGAATGAGCCTTGTCCAAGGCATGGCTCTAGAGAGAAGCCGGTGACTCATCTATGGAAGGACTGTGCAATCATGAAGGCCTTTAAGAATTACAATGGCCCGGGTGGCGGCTCAGGCGCCGGCGGTTTCCATGGCCCGGGCGGCGGCTCAAATTCTAATCCTCAGAACGGTCAAGGGGGCTTCAATCAACAGTCTGGCCAGGGTCATCAACAGCATCAGGGGGGTTATCAGACCAATCCAAAGCAGCTTAGCGGTGGACAGTACCATGTGTTTACCACCACCCTGTGTAAGCGAGGTCAGAAGCTTCATAAGAGGGCTGTGAATGCTGTTGAGCCGGCGGTTCCACGCTACTTACGGTGGTCTGAGCAGCCTATAGTGTGGAGTAGGGAGGATCACCCTCCCCGGGTGGATAACCTGGGCCACTTGGCCCTAGTGGTGGCTCCTCAAGTGGGAGGATATAAGTTTACTAAGGTGCTCATGGACGGAGGCAGCAGCATCAACATCCTCTATTATGAGACGTTCCGTCGTATGGGGTTGATTGATAAGAACCTCAGCCAGTCCAACACTATTTTCCACGGTGTGGTACCTGGTAAGTCGGCTTATCCAGTCGGCAAGATCGAATTGGAAGTGGCCTTTGGAGATGAGAACAACTACAGGGTGGAGAAATTGACCTTTGAGGTGGTTAAGATAAGAAGTCCGTATCATGCTATATTTGGGCGGCTGGCTTACGCCAAGTTCATGGCTCCGCCGTGTTATGTGTACTTATAGCTCAAGATGCCGGGTCACAATGGGACCATTACGGTTCACGGCAGCCGGAAAGTGGCCCTGGAGTGTGAGGAAGGCGATGCAGCTTATGCAGAATCTGTTTGTGCAACAGAGGAGTTGAAGTTTTACAAGGACAATGTTGACCCAACAGATATGACCTCTCTGAAAAAGCCGACTACGGAGAATGAGCCGGCGATGAAATTTAAGTCGGCTGATGAGACTAAACTTGTTGATTTCGTTCCAGGAGATTCATCTCAGCAGTTCAGCATCAGTGCCAACCTGGATCCGAAATAGGAAGGCGCGCTCATCGAGTTCATCCGTGAGAATAGGGACATCTTCGCATGGAAACCTTCTGACATGCCAGGTGTACCTAGAGAACTCGCTGAGCACACTCTCAATGTTGATCCGAAATTTAAGCCGGTCAGGCAGTTCCTTCGGCGGTTTAATGAAGAGAGGCGGAAAGCTATTGGTGAAGAGGTGGCCCGGCTCTTGGCAGCCGGGTTTATCGTTGAAGTCTTACACCCAGAGTGGTTAGCTAACCCGGTGCTCGTACTCAAGAAGAACGGCACTTGGCGGATGTGTGTGGACTACACGGACTTAAACAAGGCGTGTCCGGCTGATCCTTTTGCCCTTCCCCGTATTGATCAAATTATTGATGCTACGGCAGGTTGTGCGCGCTTAAGTTTCTTGGACGCCTATTCCGGATATCATCAGATTAAAATGGCAGTTAAGGACCAGGAGAATACAACATTCATCACTCCCTTTGGAGCCTTCTGCTATGTCTCCATGCCCTTTGGACTCAAGTGTGCACAGGCGACTTATCAGCGTTGCGTACAGAACTGTCTTCATAAACAGATTGGGCGCAATGTTCATGCTTATGTGGACGACATTGTGGTTAAATCCATAAAGGAGGAAACCCTGATAGATGATTTGAGAGAACCTTTGATAATCTCCGGGTCTACAAGATGATGCTTAACCCGGCCAAGTGTGTTTTTGGTGTTCCTGCAGGCAAACTTTTGGGTTTCTTGGTTTCTGACAGAGGCATTGAAGCTAACCCGGAGAAGATCAAGGCCACCACCTCTCTGGCTAAGCCGGCGTGTATAAATGATGTTCAGCGCTTGGCTGGTCGCATCGCTGCTTTAAGCCGGTTTATAAGCCGTTTGGGTGAGAAGGCCATGCCATTATATCAGTTGATGAAGAAAACTGATAACTTTGTCTGGAATGATGCAGCTAATACCGCTTTTGAGGATTTGAAGAAGCAGTTGGCAGAGCCCCCAGTCCTTGCTGCTCCAGTTGATAAAGAGCCCTTATTACTGTACGTGGCGGCAAACACACGAGCCGTCAGTGTGGCTGTGGTGGTGGAACGCAAGGAAGAGGGTAAGGAGCATCCGGTTCAGCGGCCGGTTTACTATGTCAGCGAAATGCTTATTGATTCCAAACAACGGTATCCACATTGGCAGAAGCTTGTTTATGGTGTGTTCATGGCAAGCCGGAAGCTTAAGCATTATTTCCAGGGTCATCCCATAACCGTGATCAGTTCTGGCCCTCTTGGTGATATCATTCAAAACAGAGAGGCCACAGGGAGAGTGGCTAAGTGGGCTATCGAGCTCGGACCTCATGGTCTCAAATATGTGCCACGCACTGCTGTTAAATCTCAGGCCCTGGTGGATTTCATCAATGATTGGACAGAGTCACAAGTGCCCGAGCAAAAGCCGGATAACACATATTGGACTATTCACTTCGACGGGTCCAGGAAGTTGTAGGGCTCGGGGGCTGGAGTTGTATTGGCTTCCCCTAAGGGTGACAAGTTCCATTATGTGCTACAATTGATGTTTCCTTGCACTAACAATGCGGCTGAGTACGAGGCCTTGCTCCACGGCCTTCGGATGGCTAAGGAGATGAACTTGAGCCGGGTGAGGTGTTTCAGTGACTCAGACTTGGTGGCTCAACAAGTATCAGGCAAGTGGGACTCTAAGGACCCTCTCATGGCGGCTTATAGCCGCGAAGTTGATGCCATTGCAGGGCACTTTCAGGGCTACCAGGTAGAGCACATTGATCGCAGGAGGAACGAGGCGGCTGATGCTTTAAGCCGGCTAGGCTCTCAGCGAAAGCCGGTGCCGCCTAATACTTTCCTGGATGTCCTGTATAATCCTTCTGTTAAGTTGCCTACAGAGGAAGATTTGGCTGTCCCTGACCCGGAGGCACGACTGGTGGCGGCTCTCCATATCATACCAGACTGGACAATGCCGTATCTGGCTTACATGACCCGGGGCGAGTTGCCTGAGGATGAAACTTTGGCCAGGCAAATAACCCGGCGGGCTAAGTCAATGATTGTTATCGATGGCGAGTTGCATCATCGCAGTGTTACAGGGGCGTTTCAGCGTTGTGTTTCCCCTGAGGAAGGGCAAGAGATCTTGCGTGAGATTCATGAAGGGGATTGTGGCCATCACGCCGGCTCAAAGTCCCTTGTGGCCAAGGCTTTTCGTCATGGTTTTTATTGGTTGACGGCTCATGCTGATGCAGAGGACTTGGTCAGTAAGTGTGATGGTTGCCAAAGGTTCTCGCGACGGGCTCATGTACCGGCTCAAGAGCTGAGGATGATCCCAATTACTTGGCCCTTTGCGGTCTGGGGGCTGGATATGGTTGGGCCTTTCAAAAGATCCAAGGATAAGAAGACCCACCTCTTGGTGGCAGTTGACAAGTTTACCAAGTGGGTTGAAGCGGAGCCAGTTAGCAAGTGTGATGCAGCCACGGCGGTTCAGTTTATGAAGAAGGTGATCTTTCGCTTTGGTTTTCCACACAGCATCATAACTGACAATGGCACCAATCTCTCCAAAGGCGCCATGGAGGAGTTTTGTCAACGAGAGCATATCCGACTTGATGTTTCCTCAGTGGCTCATCCTCAATCCAATGGTCAAGCTGAGAGAGCTAATCAGGAGATTCTGAAGGGTATCAAGCCCCGACTTTTGGTCCCTTTGCAACGGACGCCGTGTTGTTGGGTGGAGGAGTTGCCCTCCGTGTTATGGAGCATCAACACTACACCTAACAGGTCTACAGGTTTTACGCCTTTCTTCATGGTTTATGGGGCAGAAGCAGTCCTCCCTAGTGACATCCGTCATGACTCACCTCGAGTGGTGGCTTATGTTGAGGCGGATAATGAACAGGCGCGCCAAAATGCTCTTGACTTGTTGGACGAACAGCGTGATGTGGCGGCAGCCCGTTCAGCGATTTACCAACAAGACCTGCGCCGTTATCATAGCCGCCGGGTTAAATCCCGGGTCTTCCAGGAAGGCGATCTCGTGCTCCGGCTCATCCAGGATCAAACAGATGCACACAAGCTATCCCCGCCTTGGGAAGGGCCCTTTGTGGTCAGCAAGAACTTGCACAACGGGTCATATTACCTCATTGACATTCGGGAGCACAAAGATTCACGTAAGTCGGAGGAAGAAACCCGTCGGCCGTGGAACATAGCTCAGCTTCGGCCTTACTACACTTGAGCCACCGGCTCTCATAATGTACATATTTCTCTCAGCCATGTATATATTATGATAAGCAATAAAGCAGGACCTCTGTCCTTTTTTCTCCTCCATATGTGCACGTGTTGTTTTCATTGCAAGATTACATGATAACTTGAAGGAGGATCCGGCTTATGATCGTATTCGAATCTAGCCGTAGGTAGTAAGGTCACTTGGGGGCTTCCTGTTCAAACATGGGTCGTATTCGAACCAAAGAGAACATAGCTGTCGATACCCATTTGATTGGCAAAGTGCCGAGCTCATTGAGGAGTTTTCTTTGATCATATTTGAATCTTAGTTTAAACCCTTTGAGAACCGACGTGGATCGTATTCGAATCAGCGTCGTTAAACAATTCTTAAAGTCATTTGGGGGCTTCCTGTTCAAACATGGGTCGTATTCGAACCAAAGAGAACATAGCTGTCGATACCCTCTTGATTGGCATCGCCACACCCACCGGGGGCTATATGATCGTATTCGAATCCTAGCATAACCCCTTTGGGCCGGGTCTCTGGTCGTATTCGAACCGGAAGCCCCTAAGTTCTTCTGTTTTATAGCAAGTTTCTTCTGATTATTTCAAAGTGTGTACGGCCGGATCTCACTTTGCCGGTTTAACTTTGGTTTACAGTGTTGGTTGAACACAATGGGTGTCATTAAGACAAGTAAATTGGAATTAAGGTACCAACCTTATTACCCGGGTTATCTAAACCGGAAGTATGCTTGCAGGCTGCTAAGTGTGTTATTACGGCTGTATTAAGGATATAATTGAGGACCAGTCTTTTTTGATTCATATTCCGGGTTATATATCTAAAACATATGATTCTCAGGGCGGTAAGCCGCCTGGAGACTTGTGATTCGTCTTTCTATGCAGGATAGTTAAAGACAATTATTTGAAACTAAGGAGAATGAATAACCCGGAGAAGCATAAAGGAGACAACTTCAATAAAACTTCAAGCATTCAAGACGTGCACGATGGCACGACAAAGATAAAGTGTTGGTCCTACTCTATTACAAGACTCGTTGAGTCCAAAAGGGTGAGGCATTGTTTGGTAAACTGCCAGCAGAATTATGACGCTTGCTGGGTTGATGTCTCCGGCTCGTCTCTTCCTTCTCCTCCGGCTGTTCCCAGGATCTGGAAAGTCGAAGACTTCCAGTCGATGCCGCTCAGAGCTTCGAACTGGGCTTCCTCGTCAATTAACCCGGCCGGGTCAATTTCCGGGGCGAAGGTGTGCTGACGAGCCGGCGGGATTAAACTCAGAGCTTCATAGCGAGGGGTCGGGATCCTCTGATTCTCCGCATTGTAACCCGGCTGATACTTGGTCAGATCTGTGTCGTTGCCAATAAGAGTGGCCACCAGGCGTACAGTCTTCACGCAAGCTGCGAAGTCCTTCTGATCAAAGGCGGTGCCGTCTTCCTTCAGGCTTGGGTAGCCGAGGGCGATGTCCGCCGGGTCTAGCTCTGGCAAGAACGCCTTGGCCCGGCTCAACCCAGCGATTGCTCCGGCTCTCGCAGAGGCCCGTCGCAGCTCTTGGATCCGTTGAGGCAGAATGGCGAGCCGGCGGAGGACTTCCGCCAGGTGAGTCGGCACCTCGTTGGAGAGGGCCACCACAGCCAAGGCACGCTGAGACCCGTGTAGAGTTGCTCCACCAGGGTATACACGGCCTTCAGCTTGGTTACCACGCTCTGGTTGAGGTTGGCACTTCTGGGACCTGTTTAATAGAGTCAGATAAGCCGCCGACAAGGATGAATTATGAGATATGAAAATTCTAAGCTTGATGAAAGCCGGTGAGACGACTTACCGAAGATTGCAGCAACCATCTGGGACACCTGGCGCTTTAGGCCGGAGAGCTCGGCGGTCTTCTCGGAGAGAGTCTTCTCCGCCTGTTCAGCCCGGGTCACCAATGCGGCCTTTTCTTCGGCCCATGCCTTCCGCTCAGCGTCGAACTCCGTCTTCAGCTTCTCTTGCGTGGCGATGCTGGACACGAATTTGGCGTTTGCCTTCCGGGTCTCCATCTCTTGCATCTGCAGCCGGCTCTTGAGATCCGCCATGTCAGCCTCTAGCTTCTTGCCAGCAGCCTGCATACATTTCCGGGTTATGACATGAACAGTTACTATATAAATTTTAAGTCCCAAGCGTTTTCCAAGCAAAGACACTTGGCACTTGGGGGCTAATGCATATTGAACGTATCTATCTACAAGCTGCCGGCTCAGTTGAGTAAGCCGGACCCTAAGTCTACAACATATTTAATCATAAGTCGCCGACTTGGGGGCTAGCATGATAAAAGTAACTATGTAGTAAGTAAGAGGATAGCAGAAGGATACCTAAGATTTTTGCTGGATCTGGTTCACCATGGCAACCTCTGCGTCCCGGCTCTTGTGCACTTGGCTGATGTAGCCAGAGACGAGCTCTCCAATGCTCAGGTTGGTGTGGTCGGAGAGGTCCAGGTTCACCCGATGGGGCTGCAGCAACTCCCCCTTTGCGGAGCACTTAGCCAACGCGGTAGGTCTCCCCGGCTCAACAAATGTCGTCCGGGTGATTACCACGTCCGGGTCATTTGTTGGTTGAGCTGAGCCGGAGGCCTCCGGGTCAGCAGAAGCTTCTACAGGTGCCGTGTCCGTTGGAGTGGTGGCTTCGGGGGAGGAGGCAGCTGGCGGGTCTTGGACCGTCACCTCCGGCTCAGGCAAATCCGGCTCTCCGGCCGACTTGGTTTTCTTCGCCCTCTTGGTGAGTTTTGCCTGGGCACTGAAAGAACAACAAAGGTTAGTATAAAAAGTATGAGCAAGCACCAGAACAAATATGAGAGGGTTATCATTACCCGGGCACGGTCTTGAAAGCCGGAAAACTCGACTGCATGGAGTTGCCCGAAGAGGGGGAGGTCTCCTGATAATTGGAGTCAGAAGAATTGAGTGGCTGACGGATAACACCCGCCAACGGATGAAAAGGGTACAAGTGGGAAATAACCTCAGTTCGGCGCTTCCTTGTTGCGTCGGGTAACCCGGCTGAGAGGTCGGTGTCCTTGTTGGTCCGGGTGTGACGCCGGCTTTCATGAACCTGTCGCTTCAAAATAAATTGAGGGTCTTGATAAGCTAAAGGATGTGAAAAGCTTATTTTCCGGGTTACCCTTCGGACTTTCAGCTTGGGCAAGGGCTCCGAGTCGGAGGAAAGTGACATTACCTCTTCAACCACCGGGTTACTTGCGCCGGTGTCATCCTGTCAATGAGCAAATATTGATAAGGCGGACAGCAACAAACAACAAATACAGCAAGGACTTAAAGGCTCAGGGGTTACCTCTGACTCGGAGCTGTCGCTTAATTGCATCAGCTCCGAAGCAGTAGGCCTGCTTCCTTTCTTGCGAGGGGCGGCTTTCTTGGCGGCTTTCTTTGCCTTCCTGGCCTTCTTGGCCGCTTCATGGTCGTATTTGACCCGCCAGAACTTATCATCAGCCTGAAAAATGCAATGAGGTTTTCTTAAAACAATTCAGATGAAAGTCATGTATAGATAAGATGTTCAGATCAGCGGCTTACCGCTGGGGCTGGGTTGGTCTTGCAGAAGGGGGCTAGCCCGGTCCTTCCGCAGTCTGCCAGGCTCTCGTTCAAAAGAGCCTTGGTCATCTCTTCTGCAACGTCTTCAGGAAGATCGTTGCGGCTGTGTCTCTGAGGGTCATCTTTTCGGCCCGTGTACTCACACATTAAGCCGGGGCGGCGGCTTAATGGGATCACCCGCCATGAGATCCAGACCCGGACCAGGTCGATTCCATTCAGACCATTGCCCAGGAGAGCCTTGATCTTGTTGATAGTGGGGAGTAGAGGTTGGCGCTCTGCTTGAGTCAGCTTGTCTGACAGTGGGTGAGTCGGCTCCAGACGCGAGGGGCGAAAGCCGGGCAACGGACTCTCGTCAGCCGGCGACGTGTCTTGGCAGTAAAACCACGTCAGATTCCAGTCCTTGGGGTGGCTGGGCGGCTCTGCGTAAGGGAAAAGGCAGTCCCTACGCCGCTGGATGGAGATGCCACCTAACTCCAGACTTGGCCCATTGGCGCACTCATTCTGACAGTTCAAATAAAAAAGCTCTCTGAAGAGCAGCAGACTAGGTTCTTCTCCAAGGTAAACCTCGCAGAACACTTGGAAATTGCAGATGTTGGACACTGAGTTGGGTCCTATGTCCTGAGGCCGCAGGTCGAAGAAGTTCAGGACGTCTCTGAAAAACTTTGAACCGGGCGGTGCGAAGCCCCGGCTCGTATGATCCGCAAAAACCATTACCTCCCCGTCCTTTGGCTGTGGTCTCTCTTCTGACGGGTCGGGGGCACGGTAGGACATGACGTCCTTCTTGGGCAGGTATCCGGACTTAACAAAATCTGCTAGTGTCTCACTGGTGACATTGGAGCTCATCCAGTTGCAAGTGATGGAAGCTTTGGGAGCTTTGGGAGGCATGGTGAAAGTCGGCAGTCTATGATGAAAGGAAAAATGTCCGGGTTAATTATGAGCCGGAGGAAATCTACAGTTCAATGTCAAGGGGGCGGCTTACGAAGGGGACTAATGGTATACACTTAAGTGCATCGGGCTATTTAAGCCGCCGCGGGATTGAGAGTAATTTGATCGTCTACAGGCCTTATCACAGTTAAGCCGGACGATTCTACGGCGCGTGGTTTCTTTAAGCCGGAACTGTAAACCGCCGAGATTCAATGATTGCAGTTTTTTACTAAGTGTGGTAAAACAGGTTTCGCACATTGTAGTAAAACTTTTGGATCAAAATGGTCGGGTAAAATAAAAAGTTTCTAGACCTAGAAACAGACGCGCGGATGTTCTTGAGCTCGAACGAAGCCGTTATGCAGTGGAAAGAGACCTACTGGCATTTGAAATAAGTACCAAACAACCGCCGCACTAGTTCTATGCAGATCTAAGATCAAAAGGAGCAGTAAGAAAGAAAACTACCGGAGTTTGTGGCAATGGCGACGAACACGAAGAACGCAGACGAACCCTACGGCAGATCTATTTTACAGGACAAGCAGGACTTACAGGAGCTGGAGAGCTGCGGAGGTTGTCGCGTTTCTCTGGTCCGATCAGGGTGATGCAGCGGCCTGAGCTGGTGACGACGAGAAGACCCGCGGCGGCGACGGCGGTGGAGCTCGAGCAGCACGGGACAGTGAGAGGAAGGAGACGACAGAGGAAGGAGAGTGAGAAAGGCCCGTCGGGCCGGCCTATTTATAAGGCGAGCTCGTAAAGCGGGCGCGAGAATCAAGGAGACCGTGGCGTGGTTATCTCCCCACGCAACGCCTCGATTTTTGGGATGACAGTAAAGGTAAAGATCCGTTGCGGATCTGGCGGAGTAAAAAACGGATTTAATGGAAGATGACGTCACGGCGGATTACCCGGAGTCCAGAGGATGACGTCACGCCGGGTTATGGCCTTCATACAATTGTAAGCCGGAGGTTTTTTTGTCGAAGGAGTTGAAGATTGACATGAGCTGGCTCAAATCAATCTGGGGCCTAATGTTGAGGATATAGACCTTAGAGTCACCCGCCAGGAGGGGCCGGGTTACTCATATGGTCATTGCCAGAAGCCCGGCGCCAAGCTTAAAGACGGTGGGCCAAAGATGGGCTTAAGACCCGGATATGGCTTAAGGCTTGTAGTTACAATCATTATTATGGTAGAACTTGTAGTGTAAGGCAAGAATAGTTGAGAGTCCGAGCCGGACACTCTTATGAGCCGGCCGGGACTCTGAGAGCTGCAGGGCGTCAGCCTCCCTATATAAAGGGAGGACCCGGCAGCAGTTCAAGGGCGACAATAATCTCATCGAAAGCCGGGCCTAGCAGTTTAGCTCCCTGGTGATCGTAACCCTAATCAATACCACTTCAAACTGGACGTAGGCTTTTACCTTCACCGTAAGGGGCCGAACCAGTATAAACCCTCGTGTTCCTTGTCCTGCATTAACCTCTTCAAGCTTCCTAGCTGCGATGGCTCCACGACTAAGTCCTAGCTCGAGGACATCTGCCGTGACAATTCCACGACACTACCCGGCGATCCCCTCCTCGTCGCCCTGTTAGAGAGCGATCACCGGGTTATATCTGGCACTTGGAAGGGTGTGTTTTATTAAGTATCCAGTTCTAGTTGTCATAAGGTCAAGGTACAACTCCGGGTCGTCCTTTTACCGAGGGACACGGCTATTCGAATAGATAAACTTCCTTGCAGGGGTGCACCACATAACCCAACTCGCTCGATCCCCTTTGGCCGGACACACTTTCCTGGGTCATGCCCGGCCTCGGAAGATCAACACGCCGCAGCCCCACCTAGGCTCAACAGAGAGGTCAGCACGCCGGTCTAAACCCTATGCGCGCAGGGGTCTGGGCCCATCGCCCATTGCACACCTGCACGCTGCGTACGCGGCCGGAAGCAGACCTAGCCCCCTTAATACAAGGCGAGCTTACGGTCCAATGCGGCGCGCGCCACTCAGTCGCTGACGTCAAGAAGAGCTTCGGCTGATACCACGACGTCGAGTGCCCATAACTGTTCCCGCGTAGTTGGTTAGTGCGTATAGACCAAATGGCCAGACTCAGATCAAATACCAAGATCTCGTTAAGCGTGTTAAGTATCCGCGAATGCCGACCAGGGCCAGGCCCACCTCTCTCCTAGGTGGTCTCAACCTGCCCTGTCGCTCCACCACAAAGTAACAGTCGGGGGCCGTCAGGAACCCAGGCCCACCTCTACCGGGATGGAGCCACCTGTCCTTTCAGCCCCCTCACCAGAATCACTTGCGGGTACTCAACGAGCCGACCCGACTTTAGTCACCACATGTGTCATGTATATAAAGTATATAGTATATACCCGTGATCACCTCCCGAAGTGATCACGGCCCAGTAGTATAGCATGACAGACGGACAAGAATGTAGGGCCACTGATGGAAAAACTAGCATCCTATTCTAAGCAGTAGGATAGCAGGTAAGGGTAACAACTGTAGCAACAATGAGAGGCTATGCAACAGAACAGGGTTAACCGAAAGCAGTAACATGCTACACTACTCTAATGCAAGCAGTATAGAGAAGAATAGGCGATATCTGGTGATCAAGGGGGGGGGGGCTTGCCTGGTTGCTCTGGCAAGAAGGAGGGGTCGTCAACACCGTAGTCGATCAGGGCAGCAGCGACGTTAGTCTCGTAGTCTACCGGAGAGAAGAGGGGGAAGAAACAGTAAATATAAAGCAAACATTGCATCACAAAGCATAACGTGGTAATACGACGTGTCGGGTGTGACCTAACGTATGTCTACACGAATAGGTGAAGGGGGGAATTCAACCGGGAATGTTTTCCCGGTTCCGGACCTGTGCCAGACAGATGACCGGAGGGGGAAAGTTCCGTGTTCAGCATGCTAGAGGCATGTGACAAATGAACGGACCGCGTATTCGGATTCGTTGGATTTTTCTGAGCAACTTTCATGTAGAAAACATTTCCATCCGAGTTACGGTTTATTTTCTATGAATTTTTAAAGGTTAAAGTACTTTATGGAATTATTAATATTAACAGAAAAGGAATTATGACGTCAGCAGAGTGTCAACATGACATCAGCAGGTCAACAGACCCGCTGACTGGTCAAACTGGCCAGTGGGTCCCGCATGTCATAGACAAAGGGCTAGCAGTGGGTTATTTTAATTGAACATGGGGGTTAATTAGCAGCTGGGCCCCACATGTCAGTGACTAATTAGTCTAACAAGTTAATTTTATTTATAAAAACGTTTAGTTAGCCTAATTAACAGACGGGGCCCACATGTCAGTGCACAGTAACTGCGTTGACCAGAGTCAACGTGGTCAACTGGGCGCCGGGGCCCCCTGGCAGCCTCACTGGGGTGGCCCCCATAGGGCCACGTTGGCGCCAGGTCAGCACGGCGGCCGGAGCAACGCCGGCGACCAAAACGCACGGCGGCGCGCACGGGAGGCCGCCGGATTTGCGCTACGGTGGCTCAAATCGGACACGGCTGGACTCGTCCGAACGAGAAGACGACGGCGAGGCGATCTGGGGTGGTGGCAGAGGCTGCGGTGATCGGGAACGTCGACGGCGTGCGGCGAGGCGGACGCCGGACTTCGGTCGTCATCGGGATCGGGGCTGGGTGCGTTTGTGGGCAAACCAAGCGGCTAGACGAGGCCTACGCGGTGCGGTGAGCGCGATGGTGGCACGCACGTGACCCAAGGGTCACCGTGGCTACGCCGGCGACAAGCGCGAGCGGCGGAGTGTTCGGTCGTCGGTGGCATCGGCGGCTACGAAACGTGGGCAAGCTAACGGAGAGGGGGAGGAGAAGCGGGAGCTCACAGCGGAGCCGTAGGGAGTGGCAGTGAGCTCGGGGAGGGCGCGAGGTAGCCGGAATCGGCGACGAACGCCGGCGATCCGAAGGTTGAAGACGAGCTCGTTCCGGTCGGAGTAGAGGCGCTCGGCTCGGTCCCGATGGCGTAGGCGACGTAGACGATGACGAGGAAGATGGTGAGCTCCAGATCGAGGCGCGGGAGGCACGGTGGCCACGGAATCGAGCGGCGACGACGGCGAGCGTTTCGGGTGAGGTGGGGAACGAGAGAGGGAGAGGCACGCGGGGGCGAATGGATGAAGATGTCGAGAGGGGAGGCCACGGTGGAGATCTTATCCACCCCGACGACCTGTAGCGGCGTGGTCGGCGAGGTGGGTTCGGCGGCGACGGCGGGCGCGCCTCGGTCGCTTGAACAGAGAACGGGGGAGAAGGAGGAGGCCGTGGTGGGTTGAGCTCTAGGCACTGTGCACTTAGGCCTGTGCACAGTGGCCTTTTCTATTTTCCTTTTCTTATAGAAAGGGGTTTAGTAATATTTTGAGCTTCCATATGATTTTGCAAAAATGTGAAACTTGGTCACATAATTACTTTGCAATATCCAGCACTGCCACAAAAAGTTTCGGCATTTTTGGACTTCATTTGAATTTATTCAATAATGAAAAGGGCATTTTAAAGGCTGTTTTTGCTCTGTTAAAATGCATTAGGCCCATTTAGAAATGATGATAATGTTGTGTTCCTCAACAGTAAATAGTTTTGGATTATTTGCTAAAAGGTGAACATTTTTCCAACAAGTTTTGATCAACTTCATTTTGCACTTGCAAATTGAATTTGATTGCAAAGTGGAATTTCAAATGAGATTTGAATCAAAGGTGATTAAGCACTGTTTGGAAGAATGATTAGCTTAATCACAGTGGGTTACCGTAGCATGACACTGAGGGTGTTACAGTTCTTGTCTTTGTTTCTCCGGTAGAAATCTTGGGGCACTCTTTGAAGTTCTTTGTGTTGGATTGACTATTATGAATACGAATTTGCTTTGGTGTTATTTTAGTACGAACTCTAGGATAGATCGAACGAAAAGAATAGCTTTATGTTATTTTAGTACGAACTCTTGAATAGATCGAACGGAAAGAATAGCTTTGAGGTGGTTTCGTACCC
This sequence comes from Triticum aestivum, assembly GCF_018294505.1. NCBI lineage: Eukaryota > Viridiplantae > Streptophyta > Magnoliopsida > Poales > Poaceae > Triticum > Triticum aestivum. Next base: position 465,662,532 of record NC_057814.1, on the reverse strand, counting down.
TACAAACAATTTATTCTTATGTTCTCCACTAGATAGGAACTTTGGAGTGATTCTTCATCGCACTTTGAGGGATGGTTATATGATCCAATTATATTAGCATTGTTGAGAGATTGCACTAGTGAAAGTATGGACCCTAGGCCTCATTTTCAAGCATTGCAATACCGTTTTTGTGCCCGTTTACTATTTGCTATCTTACTGTTTTTATTTATTCAGATTATAAAAATATATTTCTACCATCCATATTACATTTTTATCACCATCTCTTCGCCGAACTAGTGCACCTATACAATTTGCCATTGTATTGGGTGTGTTGGGGACACAAGATACTTTTTATTATTTGGTTACAGGGTTGTTTGAGAGAGACTACCTTCATCTTACGCCTCCCACGGATTGATAAACCTTAGGTCATCCACTTGAGGGAAAATTGGTACTGTCCTACAAAACTCTACGCTTGGAGGCCCAACACGTGTCTACAAGAATAAAGTTGCGTAGTAGACATCAAGAGCGTGCGGGGGGAGAGAGAGAGAGAGAGAGAGAGAGAGAGAGAGAGGAGAGTGCAGCGAACAGGTAAGTTTCGGCCCACATGTAAGGACGGAGGGGCAAATATGTCAAGTTGGCGGCCGCGGTCAAACAACCTTCACTGGACGGAAACGGCGCGGAGGGGCATTTTTCTAAGTGAAACTGACGGCGGAGGGGCAAATTTGAGCACCCTTCGAAATTAGGGGCAAATCTGAGTAGTGAGAATGAGTTAGGGGCATAGATGTAAATGTCACATACTATTATGCTATTTATATTATACAATTAATAACCAAACACCACAAATCATTTTTTAGTTTTAGTTCTCATATTATTATTATGCATATTCATATTTCATACAAGCAATTCTCATTGAATATATATTTATATTATACAATTAAGAACCAAACACCACAAATCATTTTTTTAGTTTTAGTTCTCATATTATGACTATACATATTCATGTTTCATACAATCAATTCTCACAGGATATATTTCAAAACATTCTCGCAACAATGTGTAGGGTATCATCTCGTTTCCTATATGGTCGATTGTATTTGACGTGCGCGTGCGTCAAGGAGCCACGGTTTCGCTGAAGCGAGTTCACTTGAGCCGGCTCACGCATGAATTTTGTGTGCTGTTTTCCTTCGCTGCGGGTTTCTTTTTTTGTTTTTTCCTTTGTAGTGTTTTGCTTCTAGTTTTTCATTGTTTTGTCAGGTTTTCTGTTGTTTTGTTCCTCTTTCTTTTTCTGTTTTGGTTCCTTTTCTATCATTTTTTTTATTTTATGTTTCTTTTTATTTTCAGTTTTCTTCTCTTTGTTGTGATTTATATAAAAAGTTCACCGCATATTACAAACAATTTCATCGTATTAAGAAAAATGTCCATCATATACTATGAAATAGTTCACCTTGCATTATAAAAATGATCATCGTGTTTTACAAAATGTTCATTGTATGTTATGAAATTGTTCAATGTATGTTTACTACATGTTCAACGCGTATTCAAAAGTTGTTCAATGCATATATTCAAGTTTTTTTAAATGTTCATCGTATATTAAAAAAGGCTCATCGTATCACATAAGAAAGTCCGGCGTGCATTATTGAAAATGTTCAACATATATTAAGAAAATGTTCAATGGATATTACAAATAATCGGTGTATATTTCTCAAAAACGTTCAAAAGAACACTATACTTAAATTATCGCGCCTCTAATCTATCACTAGAAGTTACCAGTTTGATCGGTTAGTAGCACTCGTACACGAGAGAGAGGTCTCCTGTTCGTTTTTGTTAAACTTGTCTGGAACTCGTTTACCTCCTAATGGGCCGGTCCATTCGCTCCGCCTTCTGCGAATGCTCAACCATTTGCCGCCCACGGCCGGCAAATAGGAGCTCTCTTCCTATATGATGTGTTGCGTCAAAGTGTTGACCAGGCGACCGAGATATGGGCCAGCCCTTTTGTAGAAGAGAATGAAATTTCCCACCAGTTTTGGGAACCTTCGAAAAGGTTCTTGAACTGGGTTTATTTTATTTTTTGAGTTTTTTATTGGGATTTACATTTTTTTCTCTACCTTTTCTTTTCTTTTGCAAAACATTTCAAAACTAAAAACATTCACGTTTTCTAAAGAATGATTGGTTTTAAGAAAATGTTTCATTTTATAAAATGTTCTTGTTAAAAAATGAAAAAAATTAAATTTTTCGTGTTTTCAGAAAATTCTCGCAATTTCAAATTATATTCGTGCTTTAAATAAATGTTTGTAATCTTAGAAATCACATTTGGAAAAGTTTCTCGTGTTTTTCAAAGAAATTTTCAAAAATAATCATGATTTCAAATTTTATTCATGTTTTCAAGAAACATTGAAATTTCAAAAATTATTTATGATTCCGAAATAAAGTGTTCATAAAAGTTTAAAAATAATTCGGGTTTTTAAAAAATGATTCGTAATTTTTATAAAAATTTCTTTCATAATATATTCAAAATTTCGATTTTTTTTTTATCATTTTCAAAAATTGTCTCAAAGCTTTTAATAAAAATGTCCGCTGCAGTACCGTTTTGCTGCACTACTATATGGTTGCTGCATCGCCGGGTCGCTACAGGACGGTCTGCGACAGTACACCTCATTACAGCCTACAAGCGATGGCTCGCTTGGTGCGAATCGCGACTGTTTGCCCCAGCAAGCGTCCTATAGTAGCCCTCCGACATCATGGGCAAGAAATAGGAGTTAAAATGCACCATTCCTATATCAAATTGTCTCCAATGTTAACTTTGGCCCATGAACTCGAAAACGCGACCAACGGTTCCCCAAACTTGCTCAGCATGCTCATTTAGTACAAAACGAGCTAAATGCAGCTGAGATGGTGGCGTGTCCATGTGCATTTTGTACCAATCTGAGCACTCTAAGCAAGTTCAGAGAGCTGTCAATTGCGCTTTCGAGTTCATGGACCAAAGTGAGCGTTGGAGATAAGTTGATCTGTTGATGTATCAATGGTGCATTTAACTCAAGTTTCCGGCAAGCCCATTCATGTCCAACCTGGGATTCGTCTCAAAAAAAGGCCTTTCTCATGTTGGTTGGTCCACGAGAATAACTGACCGAGAAGTTCTTATCGTCCTCTCGTAGTGTATTCTTTCTTTCTTTCTTTACCTTCCTTATCAAAACAGCAAATCTAGATTGTCTCAAAAATCCAACACACTTTCTGAAAATAAAATAAAATCCAACACTCTTGTTTGTGCCAGAAGAAAAAATATCACACATGGCCCTTTCTTTTAGGGCAGACACAGGCGGCATTTCCAAAAGAAGAAAAAATTCCAGCAAGAAATTGCCAAAGCAGTCTGAACGCATGCCTTAATAACAGTAAGATACTGTTCACTTAAAGGTCCATGAAACAGACCACAGGGTTTCTTTGTTTCTTCGAAGCAACACTTTCCCAGAATGGCGCACGACGTCTTCTCCTGGTCATCATGGTTCTACCCGCTTGATCTGTGTCGCTAGCGAAAAAGTAAAAGTTTTCCTGCTAAATTCTTCTGATGTTCTTGCGAATAATCCACGTTCAGACTTCAGACTTCATATCCATTCGCACCGTATCTTAATTATTTTGTATATATAGATGTTTTTCGTCAACTCGTCGGGCAATTTATGCCTTACTAGTCCAATCCGTGCTGTAGAATACGAGTAGCTGAAGTGGGAAAGTCAGACGTAGTTTATTAATCAGACATGGAACGTCCCTGCCTTCTTTTTTACAGCGTGGAACATTCTACTTCTTTTTACAGCATGGAACGTTCCTACATGGTTCATACGGTAGACATATTATCGTTGGGAGAAAATAGACCGTGTAAAAAGGACTATATTATGATTTTTTTGGATTTTCCGTGATTTTTGTTTTGACTTTTGAAAGTTTTTCACAAAGGAAGAGAGAAATATGTTGGAAAACTAGGGTAGTCCGCTGATATGGATGTCCCCATTTTTGCAATAAATAAATAAGATATGGATGTCTGCAGGTCGTATTTGTATAGTTGGAGCCTCGTACCAGCAACCGGTGGAAGAAACAAGTCTCAGTAAGAACCAAAGCCAGTTTTCCTCTTGGCGGCTACAACCCTAGCCGCCGCTAGGAGAGGCCAATCTTTCAGCGCCGTCCTTCGGCGGCTCCCCTCCGCCGGCGATCTCGATCGCCGGATCCACGTGTGTTGATCGTTTTTACTCTTTCGTAGTCTAGATTTTTAGGTTGTTTATCATCTTGACTTCGGCGACAATGATGACGGCGATGAATAAAGATTCATCAGATCCTTCCCTAACGAAGCCATCGATCTTATGGTTGGGGTGAATTTGGAAACCAGTCTGTTCAAGTAAGAATGGTGTGGCGGCGGCGACATCCTTATGGTGGACCTGTGTCCTCGGGCTCTGCCACTACGACGGTGTTTGCTCCACCGTCGGCGCGGAGCTTGGGAGGTAGTCCAGGAGCGGATGCAGATTGTAGTCTGCATTGACGATGTTGAATACATGGTTGTGCATGTATATTGTATATCTTGGCCCACCTCCTAGTCATTGTATAGTTGAGGTCGAGGCCCACCTTGTACTCCCATATATACGTGCGTTATGCACCGATCAGTACATCGAGTTGCATTGCCAATTTTTTTTCAACATGGTATCATACCTACGATCCTAAACCCTACTCCCTGCCACCGCCGCCGCGATCTCTATCGCCGCCGCACCACGCCGCCGCTGTCACACCCCGCCGCCGCTGCCGCCGCGTCTCCCGCGCCGCCGCCTCCCCTACCCACTTCCGTACCCTTCTCCCCTAACCCTAAACTGTGCCGCCGCCCCTAGCAGCGCCGCCACCCCTAGCCGCGCCAACCCTAACCCGCGCCGCTAGCCGCGTCGCCTCTCCCGAGCCGCGCCGCACCACCCCCCCTCCCGCACCCATGGCGTCCCCCGGATCCTCCACCACCATCCGCACCAACCGCACCAACCTGTTCGCCGGCCACGACCCCGTCCTCATCCGCGACCTCAACATCCTCGGCCGGGTTCCCGTCGTCCTCGATCATCTCACCTCCACCTACTATGCCTGGAAGATGTACTTCTCCCTTGTGTTCTGTGAGTACAATCTCTGGGATCACGTTGATGGCTCTGTGGATTCTCGGTTCATGGAGGACGATGAGGAGTGGATGACCATCGACGCCACTCTCATCCGTTGGTTCTACACCACCATCTCGAAGGACCTTTTCCACACGGTGGTCTCTGCCGAGGATGATGCTCACGCCGTCTGGACCAAACTCAACGGCCTCTTCACCGACAACGCGCTCCGGCGCAAGGTTTTCTTGCACAGCGAGTTTTTTGGGTGTCAGCAGCACGACACGTCCGTTGACGATTATTGCATGCGCCTCAAGAAGCTCGTTGACGAGCTCTGTGACCTCGGTGAGAAGGTCTCCGACGAGCTTCTTCTCAGCATGCTCATCGCCGGCCTGAACGATGACTTCGGGAACGCCGCCTCCAACATCCCCCTCATCACCAACCTGACTTTTCCCAAGGTCGTGGCGTACCTGAAGCTGGAGGAAAGGAGGATGCGGATGTCGCGCACTCGGGCCACTCACACAGCCCTCACCGCCAGCACCCGCGGTGGCGCACCGCCCACCGCCCCGGCCCCTCAGCCACGGCCCGGTCCGGGCCCCTTCCAGGTGCCGCCCACGCCCGGGTTTCCCTACCCACAGCAGCAGCCGGCCCAACAGCCGGCACTTGCCGAGTGCCGCGGTGGCCGCCGTGGCCGCAAGCCACAGCAGCAGCAGTCGGCCGCCCAGGGCGGGCCCCCCCGCTTGCAGCAGCAGTTGCTCCCGCCGGCGCCCTGGCAGGCCGGCCTGAACCCCTGGACGGGGGTTGTTCACGCGTACTCCATGCCTGTACCGCGCGCCCCCGTCCCCGGCTTCTTCGGCGCCCGCCTGGCTCCTCATCAGGCGCTTCACGCGGCTCCTCAGCCGTACGCGCCTATGCTGCCCTACGACCCCTCCGCGCCCTATGGGTCGCCTTCGGCCGGCGGGTACCCCCCGCTCCTTGCGGTGCCTCCACCACAGCCGCAGCTGTCGGCTCCGGCACTTTCACCAGCGCCCTGGGACCCCGCGTGTTGGGGAACGTAGTAATTTCAAAAAAATTCCTACGCACACGCAAGATCATGGTGATGCATAGCAACGAGAGGGGAGAGTGTTGTCCACGTACCCTCGTAGACCGAAAGCGGAAGCATTAGCACAACGCGGTTGATGTAGTCGCACGTCTTCACGATCCGACCGATCAAGTACCGAACGCACGGCACCTCCTTGTTCAGCACACGTTCAGCCCGATGACGTCCCTCGAACTCCGATCCAGCCGAGTGTTGAGGGAAAGTTTCGTCAGCACGACGGCGTGGTGATGATGATGATGTTCTACCGACGCAGGGCTTCGCCTAAGCACCGCTACAGTATTATCGAGGTGGACTATGGTGGAGGGGGGCACCGCACACAGCTAAAAGATCAAACGATCAATTGTTGTGTCTCTAGGGTGCCCCCTGCCCCCGTATATAAAGGAGCAAGGGGGAAGGTGCGGCCGGCCAGGAGGGGGCGCGCCAGGAGGAGTCCTACTCCCACCGGGAGTAGGACTCCCTCCCTATTCCTTGTTGGATTAGGAGAAGAGGGGGAAAGAGGTGGAGGAGAAGAAGGAAGGGGGGCGCCGCCCCCCTCTCCTTGTCCTATTCGGACTAGGGGGAGGGGCGCGCGGCCCTTGCCCTGGCCGCCTCTCCTCTTCTCCACTAAGGCCCACTATGGCCCATTAACCCCCGGGGGGTTCCGGTAACCCCTCCGGTACTCCGGTAAAATCCCGATTTCACCCAGAACACTTCCGATATCCAAATATAGGCTTCCAATATATCAATCTTCATGTCTCGACCATTCCGAGACTCCTCGTCATGTCCGTGATCACATCCGGGACTCCGAACAACCTTCGGTACATCAAAACATATAAACTCATAATATAACTGTCATCGAAACGTTAAGCGTGCGGACCCTACGGGTTCGAGAACTATGTAGACATGACCGAGACACGTCTCCGGTCAATAACCAATAGCGGAACCTGGATGCTCATATTGGCTCCCACATATTCTACGAAGATCTTTATCGGTCAGACCGCATAAAACATACGTTGTTCCCTTTGTCATCGGTATGTTACTTGCCCGAGATTCGATCGTCGGTATCTCAATACCTAGTTCAATCTCGTTACCGGCAAGTCTCTTTACTCGTTCCGTAATACATCATCCCGCAACTAACTCATTAGTTGCAATGCTTGCAAGGCTTAAGTGATGTGCATTACCGAGTGGGCCCAGAGATACCTCTCCGACAATCGGAGTGACAAATCCTAATCTCGAAATACGCCAACCCAACAAGTACCTTCGGAGACACCTGTAGAGCACCTTTATAATCACCCAGTTACGTTGTGACGTTTGGTAGCACACAAAGTGTTCCTCCGGTAAACGGGAGTTGCATAATCTCATAGTCATAGGAACATGTATAAGTCATGAAGAAAGCAATAGCAACATACTAAACGATCGAGTGCTAAGCTAACGGAATGGGTCAAGTCAATCACATCATTCTCCTAATGATGTGACCCCGTTAATCAAATGACAACCCATGTCAATGGCTAGGAAACATAACCATCTTTGATTAACGAGCTAGTCAAGTAGAGGCATACTAGTGACACTCTGTTTGTCTATGTATTCACACAAGTATTACGTTTCCGGTTAATACAATTCTAGCATGAATAATAAACATTTATCATGATATAAGGAAATAAATAATAACTTTATTATTGCCTCTAGGGCATATTTCCTTCAGTCTCCCACTTGCACTAGAGTCAATAATCTAGATTACACAGTAATGATTCTAACACCCATGGAGCCTTGGTGCTGATCATGTTTTGCTCGTGGAAGAGGCTTAGTCAACGGGTCTGCAACATTCAGATCCGTATGTATCTTGCAAATTTCTATGTCTCCCACCTGGACTAAATCCCGGATGGAATTGAAGCGTCTCTTGATGTGCTTGGTTCTCTTGTGAAATCTGGATTCCTTCGCCAAGGCAATTGCACCAGTATTGTCACAAAAGATTTTCATTGGACCCGATGCACTAGGTATGACACCTAGGTCGGATATGAACTCCTTCATCCAGACTCCTTCATTTGCTGCTTCCGAAGCAGCTATGTATTCCGCTTCACACGTAGATCCCGCCACGACGCTTTGTTTAGAACTGCACCAACTGACAGCTCCACCGTTCAATGTAAACACGTATCCGGTTTGCGATTTAGAATCGTCCGGATCAGTGTCAAAGCTTGCATCAACGTAACCATTTACGATGAGCTCTTTGTCACCTCCATAAACGAGAAACATATCCTTAGTCCTTTTCAGGTATTTCAGGATGTTCTTGACCGCTGTCCAGTGATCCACTCCTGGATTACTTTGGTACCTCCCTGCTAGACTTATAGCAAGGCACACATCAGGTCTGGTACACAGCATTGCATACATGATAGAGCCTATGGCTGAAGCATAGGGAACATCTTTCATTTTCTCTCTATCTTCTGCAGTGGTCGGGCATTGAGTCTTACTCAACTTCACACCTTGTAACACAGGCAAGAACCCTTTCTTTGCTTGATCCATTTTGAACTTCTTCAAAACTTTGTCAAGGTATGTGCTTTGTGAAAGTCCAATTAAGCGTCTTGATCTATCTCTATAGATCTTGATGCCCAATATATACGCAGCTTCACCGAGGTCTTTCATTGAAAAACTCTTATTCAAGTATCCCTTTATGCTATTCAGAAATTCTATATCATTTCCAATCAGCAATATGTCATCCACATATAATATTAGAAATGCTACAGAGCTCCCACTCACTTTCTTGTAAATACAGGCTTCTCCAAAAGTCTGTACAAAACCAAATGCTTTGATCACACTATCAAAGCGTTTATTCCAACTCCGAGAGGCTTGCACCAGTCCATAAATAGATCGCTGGAGCTTGCACACTTTGTTAGCTCCCTTTGGATCGACAAAACCTTCCGGTTGCATCATATACAACTCTTCTTCCAGAAATCCATTCAGGAATGCAGTTTTGACATCCATTTGCCAAATTTCATAATCATAAAATGCGGCAATTGCTAACATGATTCGGACAGACTTAAGCATCGCTACGGGTGAGAAGGTCTCATCGTAGTCAATCCCTTGAACTTGTCGAAAACCTTTTGCAACAAGTCGAGCTTTATAGACAGTAACATTACCGTCAGCGTCAGTCTTCTTCTTGAAGATCCATTTATTCTCAATTGCTTGCCGATCATCGGGCAAGTCAACCAAAGTCCACACTTTGTTCTCATACATGGATCCCATCTCAGATTTCATGGCCTCAAGCCATTTCGCGGAATCTGGGCTCACCATTGCTTCTTCATAGTTCGTAGGTTCGTCATGGTCTAGTAACATAACTTCCAGAACAGGATTACCGTACCACTCTGGTGCGGATCTTACTCTGGTTGACCTACGAGGTTCAGTAATAACTTGATCTGAAGTTTCATGATCATCATCATTAACTTCCTCACTAATTGGTGTAGGTGTCGCAGAAACCGGTTTCTGCGATGAACTACTTTCCAATAAGGGAGCAGGTACAGTTACCTCATCAAGTTCTACTTTCCTCCCACTCACTTCTTTCGAGAGAAACTCCTTCTCCAGAAAGATTCCGAATTTAGCAACAAAAGTCTTGCCTTCGGATCTGTGATAGAAGGTGTACCCAACAGTCTCCTTTGGGTATCCTATGAAGACACATTTCTCCGATTTGGGTTCGAGCTTATCAGGTTGAAGCTTTTTCACATAAGCATCGCAGCCCCAAACTTTAAGAAACGACAACTTTGGTTTCTTGCCAAACCACAGTTCATAAGGCGTCGTCTCAACGGATTTTGATGGTGCCCTATTTAACGTGAATGCGGCCGTCTCTAAAGCATAACCCCAAAACGATAGCGGTAAATCAGTAAGAGACATCATAGATCGCACCATATCTAGTAGAGTACGATTACGACGTTCGGACACACCATTACGCTGTGGTGTTCCGGGTGGCGTGAGTTGCGAAACTATTCCGCATTGTTTCAAATGAAGACCAAACTCATAACTCAAATATTCTCCTCCACGATCAGATCGTAGAAACTTTATTTTCTTGTTACGATGATTTTCAACTTCACTCTGAAATTCTTTGAACTTTTCAAATGTTTCAGACTTATGTTTCATTAAGTAGATATACCCATATCTGCTCAAATCATCTGTGAAGGTGAGAAAATAACGATATCCGCCACGAGCCTCAATATTCATCGGACCACATACATCTGTATGTATGATTTCCAACAAATCTGTTGCTCTCTCCATAGTTCCGGAGAACGGCGTTTTAGTCATCTTGCCCATGAGGCACGGTTCGCAAGTACCAAGTGATTCATAATCAAGTGGTTCCAAAAGTCCATCAGTATGGAGTTTCTTCATGCGCTTTACACCGATATGACCTAAACGGCAGTGCCACAAATAAGTTGCACTATCATTATCAACTCTGCATCTTTTGGCTTCAATATTATGAATATGTGTATCACTACTATCGAGATTCAACAAAAATAGACCACTCTTCAAGGGTGCATGACCATAAAAGATATTACTCATATAAATAGAACAACCATTATTCTCTGATTTAAATGAATAACCGTCTCGCATCAAACAAGATCCAGATATAATGTTCATGCTTAACGCTGGCACCAAATAACAATTATTTAGGTCTAAAACTAATCCCGAAGGTAGATGTAGAGGTAGCGTGCCGACCGCGATCACATCGACTTTGGAACCATTTCCCACGCGCATCGTCACCTCGTCCTTAGCCAATCTTCGCTTAATCCGTAGCCCCTGTTTCGAGTTGCAAATATTAGCAACAGAACCAGTATCAAATACCCAGGTGCTACTGCGAGCATTAGTAAGGTACACATCAATAACATGTATATCACATATACCTTTGTTCACCTTGCCATCCTTCTTATCCGCCAAATACTTGGGGCAGTTCCGCTTCCAGTGACCAGTCTGCTTGCAGTAGAAGCACTCAGTCTCAGGCTTAGGTCCAGACTTGGGTTTCTTCTCCTGAACAGCAACTTGCTTGCTGTTCTTCTTGAAGTTCCCCTTCTTCTTCCCTTTGCCCTTTTTCTTGAAACTGGTGGTCTTATTGACCATCAACACTTGATGCTCCTTTTTGATTTCTACCTCCGCAGCCTTTAGCATTGCGAAGAGCTCGGGAATCGTCTTATCCATCCCTTGCATGTTATAGTTCATCGCGAAGCTCTTGTAGCTTGGTGGCAGTGATTGGAGAATTCTGTCAATGACGCTATCATCTGGAAGATTAACTCCCAGTTGAATCAAGTGATTGTTATACTCAAACATTCTGAGTATATGCTCACTGACAGAACTATTCTCCTCCATCTTGCAGCTGTAGAACTTATTGGAGACTTCATATCTCTCAATTCGGGCATTTGCTTGAAATATTAACTTCAACTCCTGGAACATCTCATATGCTCCATGACGTTCAAAACGTCGTTGAAGTCCCGGTTCTAAGCCGTAAAGCATGACACGCTAAACTATCGAGTAGTCATCAGCTTTGCTTTGCCAGACGTTCTTAACGTCGTCAGTTGCATCTGCAGCAGGCCTGGCACCCAGCGGTGCTTCTAGGACGTAATTCTTCTGTGCAGCAATGAGGATAATCCTCAAGTTACGGACCCAGTCCGTGTAATTGCTACCATCATCTTTCAACTTTGCTTTCTCAAGGAACGCATTAAAATTCAACGGAACAACAACACGGGCCATCTATCTACAATCAACATAGACAAGCAAGATACTATCAGGTACTAAGTTCATGATAAATTTAAGTTCAATTAATCATATTACTTAAGAACTCCCACTTAGATAGACATCCCTCTAATCCTCTAAGTGATCACGTGATCCATATCAACTAAACCATGTCCGATCATCACGTGAGATGGAGTAGTTTCAACGGTGAACATCACTATGTTGATCATATCTACTATATGATTCACGCTCGACCTTTCGGTCTCCGTGTTCCGAGGCCATATCTGTTATATGCTAGGCTCGTCAAGCTTAACCTGAGTATTCCGCGTGTGCAACTGTTTTGCACCCGTTGTATTTGAACGTAGAGCCTATCACACCCGATCATCACGTGGTGTCTCAGCACGAAGAACTTTCGCAACGGTGCATACTCAGGGAGAACACTTATACTTTGATAATTTAGTGAGGGATCATCTTATAATGCTACCGTCAATCAAAGCAAGATAAGATGCATAAAAGATAAACATCACATGCAATCAATATAAGTGATATGATATGGCCATCATCATCTTGTGCTTGTGATCTCCATCTCCGAAGCACCGTCATGATCACCATCGTCACCGGCGCGACACCTTGATCTCCATCGTAGCATCGTTGTCGTCTCGCCAATCTTATGCTTCTACGACTATCGCTACCGCTTAGTGATAAAGTAAAGCATTACAGGGCGATTGCATTGCATACAATAAAGCGACAACCATATGGCTCCTGCCAGTTGCCGATAACTCGGTTACAAAACATGATCATCTCATACAATAAAATTTAGCATCATGTCTTGACCATATCACATCACAACATGCCCTGCAAAAACAAGTTAGACGTCCTCTACTTTGTTGTTGCAAATTTTACGTGGCTGCTACGGGCTTAGCAAGAACCGTTCTTACCTACGCATCAAAACCACAACGATAGTTTGTCAAGTTGGTGCTGTTTTAACCTTCGCAAGGACCGGGCGTAGCCACACTCGGTTCAACTAAAGTTGGAGAAACTGACACCCGCCAGCCACCTGTGTGCAAAGCACGTCGGTAGAACCAGTCTCGCGTAAGCGTACGCGTAATGTCGGTCCGAGCCGCTTCATCCAACAATACCGCCGAACCAAAGTATGACATGCTGGTAAGCAGTATGACTTATATCGCCCACAACTCACTTGTGTTCTACTCGTGCATATAACATCAACACATAAAACCAGGCTCGGATGCCACTGTTGGGGAACGTAGTAATTTCAAAAAATTCCTACGCACACGCAAGATCATGGTGATGCATAGCAACGAGAGGGGAGAGTGTTGTCCACGTACCCTCGTAGACCGAAAGCGGAAGCGTTAGCACAACGCGGTTGATGTAGTCGTACGTCTTCACGATCCGACCGATCAAGTACCGAACGCACGGCACCTCCGAGTTCAGCACACGTTCAGCCCGATGACGTCCCTCGAACTCCGATCCAGCTGAGTGTTGAGGGAGAGTTTCGTCAGCACGACGGCGTGGTGACGATGATGATGTTCTACCGACGCAGGGCTTCGCCTAAGCACCGCTACAGTATTATCGAGGTGGACTATGGTGGAGGGGGGCACCGCACACGGCTAAAAGATCAAACGATCAATTGTTGTGTCTCTAGGGTGCCCCCTGCCCCCGTATATAAAGGAGCAAGGGGGGAGGTGCGGCCGGCCAGGAGGGGGCGCGCCAGGAGGAGTCCTACTCCCACCGGGAGTAGGACTCCGTCCCTATTCCTTGTTGGATTAGGAGAAGAGGGGGAAAGAGGTGGAGGAGAAGAAGGAAGGGGGGCGCCGCCCCCCTCTCCTTGTCCTATTCGGACTAGGGGGGAGGGGCGCGCGGCCCTTGCCCTGGCCGCCTCTCCTCTTCTCCACTAAGGCCCACTATGGCCCATTAACCCCCGGGGGTTCCGGTAACGCCTCCGGTACTCCGGTAAAATCCCGATTTCACCCGGAACACTTCCGATATCCAAATATAGGCTTCCAATATATCAATCTTCATGTCTCGACCATTTCGAGACTCCTCGTCATGTCCGTGATCACATCCGGGACTCCGAACAACCTTCAGTACATCAAAACATATAAACTCATAATATAACTGTCATCGAAACGTTAAGCGTGCGGACCCTACGGGTTCGAGAACTATGTAGACATGACCGAGACACGTCTCCGGTCAATAACCAATAGCGGAACCTGGATGCTCATATTGGCTCCCACATATTCTACGAAGATCTTTATCGGTCAGACCGCATAACAACATACGTTGTTCCCTTTGTCATCGGTATGTTACTTGCCCGAGATTCGATCGTCGGTATCTCAATACTTAGTTCAATCTCGTTACCGGCAAGTCTCTTTACTCGTTCCGTAATACATCATCCCGCAACTAACTCATTAGTTGCAATGCTTGCAAGGCTTAAGTGATGTGTATTACCGAGTGGGCCCAGAGATACCTCTCCGACAATCGGAGTGACAAATCCTAATCTCGAAATACGCCAACCCAACAAGTACCTTCGGAGACACCTGTAGAGCACCTTTATAATCACCCAGTTACGTTGTGACGTTTGGTAGCACACAAAGTGTTCCTCCGGTAAACGGGAGTCACATAATCTCATAGTCATAGGAACATGTATAAGTCATGAAGAAAGCAATAACAACATACTAAACGATCGAGTGCTAAGCTAACGGAATGGGTCAAGTCAATCACATCATTCTCCTAATGATGTGACCCCATTAATCAAATGACAACCCATGTCAATGTCTAGGAAACATAACCATCTTTGATTAACGAGCTAGTCAAGTAGAGGCATACTAGTGACACTCTGTTTGTCTATGTATTCACACAAGTATTACGTTTTCGGTTAATACAATTCTAGCATGAATAATAAACATTTATCATGATATAAGGAAATAAATAATAACTTTATTATTGCCTCTAGGGCATATTTCCTTCACCGCGCTCCTAGCAGCTCTCCACACCGCCCCCATGCCGCAACAGTACACTGGCGGTGGCGACTGGTACATGGACACCGGAGCCACGGCTCACATGGCCGCCAACCCTGGTAACCTTCTCACCGCCCACCCCATTCACACTGTTGCTCGCAATACCGTGGGCGACGGTTCCTCCATGCCCATTACTCATGTTGGTCATGCTGCTTTTCCATCTAACTCGATGCCATTATATCTTTCTAATGTAGTTGTCTCTCCTGACATCATTAAAAACCTTGTTTCCGTTCGTTCTCTTACACGTGAAAATCTCGTCACCGTTGAATTTGACATGTTTGGCTTTTCTGTTAAGGATGCCCGTACCCGGATGGTGCTCCACCGATGTGACAACCCCGACGAGCTCTACCCGGTCCACTCATCCACTTCCTCCGTCGCCGCACCCATGGCACTTTCTGCAGGAGTGGACCTTTGGCATGCTCGACTAGGACATCCCAACACCGCCACCCTTCGTCATATTCTTCGGAGTTCTTCCTTCACGTGTAATAAGATCGACGATCACACTTGTCATGCCTGTCGTCTCGGCAAACATGTTCGTCTTCCATTTAGCACTTCATCACATGTTGCATCATACCCGTTTGAGTTAATTCATAGTGATGTTTGGACCTCTCCTGTTGCAAGTAACATGGGCTATCTTTATTATCTTGTTATACTTGATGATTTTTCGCACTATGTGTGGACCTTCCCGTTGCAGCGAAAGTTGGATGCTGTTGCCACTCTCACCGCTTTCTACTCTTATGTCTCCATGCAGTTTGGGCGTCCCATCCACGCGTTGCAAACAGACAACGGGAAGGAGTTTGATAATCTTGCCATCCGCAATCTCCTCGCCACACACGGCACGATCTTTCGTCTCACTTGCCCGTACACTTCGCAACAGAATGGCTGCGCTGAGCGCGTGCTTTGCACTCCTAATGACTGCGTCTGCACGCTTCTTTTTCACGCCAACGTGCCACCATGTTTTTTGCCCGACGCGCTTGCCACCGCATCACTACTCATCAACATCCGTCCATGTCGCACTCGCGGGAATTTTGCACCTCATCACCTCTTGTTCGGCACGCCACCTTCCTACAATGAGCTATGCATCTTCGGTTGCTTGTGCTACCCTAGCATTGCTTCCACTACTCTACATAAGCTCGCTCCTAGGTCCTTGGCCTGCATATTTCTCGGCTATCCACCCAACACCAAAGGCTACCACGACACGTTTACTTTGATGAAATGGTCTTTCCGTTTCAGCAGGTACCTTCGGACGTTGCGGCCTTGCCCGCTCCCGGTGGTTCTATGATCCTATCTCACATCGGGTGATCACTTCCCGACACGTTTACTTTGATGAGATGGTCTTTCCGTTTCAGCAGGTACCTTCGGACGTTGCGGCCTTGCCCGCTCCCGGTGGTTCTACGGTGAGATTTCCCGGTGACGGCCGCCCGAGAGCATCTCTTGGGCGGCCTCCCGGCTTTGAGGGCGCCCCTCGCGCCACGGGTCGAGTTCCTCCCCATCTGGCTGCCTCAGGGGCCGCGCCCCTCCTCGGGTCGGCTTCCCCGACCACGGCGCCCACCGCGTCCCCGACGCCCCCGGCGTCCCTGACGCCCCCGACATCCCCGGCGCCCCCCTCGGTGACCCCCACGGCCTCGCCCGCGGCCTCGGAGGCGGCGGGCTCTTCGTCATCATCACCCGCCACCGCTCCGGACCCGCTGCCCCGCCCGATGACTCGCTCTCGGGCTGGCACTCTTCGCCCGAGCACGCGGTATACCAGCGATGAGTATCCTATCGCTGCTTCCGTCTCTGAGCTGTCCCCTCTCCCATTGTCAGCTCGAGCCGCCCTCCGGGATCCTCATTGGGCTCGGTGCGATGTAGGAAGAGTTCGACACTCTCCAGCGGAACCGCACCTGGCAGCTCGTCCCTCGGCCGCCTCGTGCCAACATCATCACGGGCAAGTGGGTCTTTTGGCACAAGACTCGTCCGGACGGCACTCTCGAGCGTTACAAAGCTCGCTGGGTGGTTCGGGGCTTTCGGCAACGCGTGGGCGTGGACTTCACCAACACTTTTGCCCCGGTTGTCAAACTGGGCACGATCAGCACCGTGCTTCAGTTAGCCATCTCCCGAGCCTGGCTCGTGCATCAGTTGGACGTTTCCAACGCCTTCTTGCACGGCCACCTCGCTGAGCAGGTGTTCTGTGAGCAGCCCACCGGCTTCGTCGATGCCGCGCATCCATACCACGTGTGCTTGCTCTCCCGTTCCCTTTACGGGTTGAAGCAGGCGCCCCGGGCCTGGTACCAGCGGATCGCTGCATTCCTACAGACGCTTGGATTCACATCCACTCGCTCCGATGCGTCCCTCTTCGTGTATCATCACAGAGCTGCCACGGCCTACTTGCTGCTCTATGTCGACGACATCATCCTGACGGCATCCACTGCCGAGCTCCTTCAGCGGCTCACTGCTCGTCTTCGCGATGAGTTTGCCCTCAAGGACTTGGGGCCCCTGCACTACTTCCTTGGCATCGAGGTGGTTCGACGGCCAGATGGGTTCTTTTTGCATCAGCAGCGGTATGCCCATGAGCTTCTTGACCGTGCTGGCATGCTTAACTACAAGCCCGTCGACACCAAGGCCAAGGTTTCAGCTCTGGAGGGCTCCCCCGCATCCGATGCGGCCTTCTATCGCTCCATCGTGGGTGTTCTGCAGTACCTGACCCTGACGCGCCCCGATTTGCAGTATGTTGTTCAGCAGGTATGTCTTCACATGCATGCTCCGCGCGACTCTCACTGGACCCGGGTGAAGCATATCCTCCGTTACATACGCGACACCCCGTCCATGGGACTCATGTTGACGGCCTCCGCCTCCACGAACCTCGTCGCCTACTCTGATGCGGACTGGGCTGGTTGCCCGGACACACGGCGCTCCACCTCGGGCTACTGTGTCTACCTTGGGCCGTCGTTGATCTCGTGGTCATCCAAGCGACAGCCCACGGTCTTCCGCTCGAGTGCTGAGGCAGAGTATCGGGCAGTGGCTAACGCCGTCGCCGAATGCTCTTGGCTTCGTCAGCTGCTCCAGGAGTTGCTTTGTGAAGTTCACAAGGCCACACTCGTCTACTGGGACAACGTCTCCGTCGTGTACCTCTCCGTCAACCCAGTCCACCATCGTCGATAGAAGCACATTGAGATCGACATACACTTTTTCGCGAGAAGGTGGCTCTTGGGCGCTTCCGGGTCCTTCACGTCCCGACGATGCAACAGTTCGCCGATGTCATGACGAAAGGACTGCCTACTTCCGTTTTCGAGGAGTTCAGGTCCAGTCTTTACGTCTCCGGCGATGCTTCGACTGCGGGGGGGGGGGGGGGGGGGGGGGTGTTGAATATATGGTTGTGCATGTATATTGTATATCTTGGCCCACCTCCTAGTCATTGTATAGTTGAGGTTGAGGCCCACCTTGTACTCCCATATATACGTGCATTCTGCACCAATCAATACATCGAGTTGCATTGCCAAAACTTTCTTTTTGAACAGACGACATCTGGAAGACGGAACGTGTGCTGGGTTCGTGGTTCGTGGATGGCAGGTATGGTTTCCTCCTTCGGCGTTTTAGTCATGGTGGGGTGCCAGATCTGGAGTTCGATGGTGTGTCTGGGTGTTGCCCCGGTCTGATTCATTCAACGGCAAGGGCTTCAGTTTTGGTGAGCTACTTTGGAGGTCCGCAAAGCTGCATATCAGCGATGGATCCATGTCGAGCTCGGGTGAGGAGGTGATCCGTCATTCTTTTCTTCGGTGGCTGCTGTGATGGTGCTGGAGGCAGGTGACAGGCGTTGCTGTCAAGCTCAAAGATGTGCTGCTATCTTTTTTTAGTTTTGTCATGTCAGTCCTTACGTGACTTGTACTTTGATCCTTATGATATATCATTATGATATGAATGAGACACATATTACCATGCAAAAAAAAGAATTAACCATGCTTTTAGGCCATGAATCTCACATTATTTATCTTGCCACATCTTCTACTGGGCAATGAGTCAAAACATATCTTTCTTTGGAATTTCATAAATGGGCCTTAAAACGCAAAAGACTTATAGAACGTTTGTGTCGAGTAGCAAAAATAGTGTCAAGCTTATGATGAAGTATTGTTTCAATGTGAGTGGACCATGACTTGAACTCCCACGTAGAATAAAAAGAGTTACCTTCCACAACTATTGAAGAGAAGTTGCATTGAATTTGTAACTTGGTGTTCATATATTTCACTTAAGGATGTCGGCGAGCATGCGGCTCCTGACGCTAGCATCTGTGCTGATGAGCGGTTCCTCATCGGCAGGGTGGCATCTACTTTCACACGATGGACGCCAGGTCAACGACCCTGGAAACGTAATAGGTTCTTCGGTTGGGAGTGACTGTGGTTAGATCCGTGTGACAGGTCGGCCCCCTAATGACCATGGTGACGGTCTTAGGTGAGAATTCATCCCAACCATCTGCTAGCACCTCTCAAGCCTGACATGGGGACGTTCTTTAGAATTATGGGATCGTATTAAACAGGTTTGTGAGAATCTTGAGCTCCGTGATCAAAAGGATACTATTAGATATACCTTTTACTCTGTTAAATCATATTATAGATACCTGTTTGAGGATGGGGTTAAATTTCCTCAAAATTTTCTTTTGAAAGTCAAAATGCCTCCTAGGATTAAAGTATTTATATGTGGTTGGTGCTTGGAAAAGGTGTCTTAACTGAAGATAATTTGATCAAGAGAGGCTAGACTGGTAGTAAACATTGTCCTTTTGTGGCAAGGTTGAACCTATTGATCATATTTTCATGCAAAGCTCTATATCTAGAGTGCTTTGGAACATTTTGAAACATGCTTTCAATTGTTGGATTTGTCTGATACTGTACATGCTTTGTTTCATGTTTGGATCACTATTAATAAACCCGAGAAACATCTTATGATGGTTGGCGTGTGTGCGGTCTTTTGGACCATTTGGAAATTGAGGAACAATATAATTTTTTAAATAACAACAAGATTCCTGACCCTTGTGTGCCTGTCAATATGCAGTATCATACAACATCAACTCTTCAGTCCAGGTGAAGCGTTTTTCTCTGCGACAGGCGATCACCCAGGCGACTAGTGTTTTGCCAGGCCGCCGCCGGCCGCCTTCCGGGCGGCGGCACGGAAGCCGACACTACTTGTCCCAGACGACGCCCTTGTGGTCTCGTTGTTGGGGAACGTATCATGCAATTTCAAAAAAATTCCTATGCTCACGCAAGATATATCTAGCAAATGCATATCAATGAGAGGGGGAGAGTGTGTCCACGTACCCTCGTAAACCGAAAGCGGAAGCGTTTGACAACGCGGTTGATGTAGTCGAACTTCTTCTCGTTCCGACCAATCAAGTACCGAACTTATGGCACCTCTGAGTTCTGCACACGTTCAGCTCGATGACGTCCCTCGAACTCTTGATCTAGCAAAGTGTCGAGGGAGAGTTCCGTCAGCACGACGGTGTGGTGACGGTGATGGTGAAGTGATCCGTGTAGGGCTTCGCCTAAGCACTACGTGAATATGACCGGAGGCGTAAACTATGGAGGGGGGCGCCGCACACGGCTAACAATGTTTGTTGTGTGCTCTAGGCGCCCCTCCCTGCATATATATATAGGTGGGAGGGGGGACAGCCATGGGGCGCCCCAAGTAGGAGGAATCCTACTTGGGGGCCTAGTCCAATTCCCCCCTTACCATCTTTCCGGAGAGGGAAGGAAGGGGGGAGAGGAGGGAAGGAAGGGGGAGGCCGAATTGCCTCCTCTTCCTTCTCTCTTCCTCCTTTCCCTTCCCCTTCCTATTCGGCTAGCAAGGGGGGTGCAACAGCCCATGCTGGCTGCTGTGTTTCCCCTCTTGGCCCAATAGGCCCATATAGTTTGCCGGGGGTAGCCCGGAACCCCTTTCGGTGACCCGATACGTACCCGGTACTCCCGGAACACTTCCGGTGCCCAAATAATATTGTCCTATATATGAATCTTTACCTATCGACCATTTTGAGACTCCTTGTCATATTCGTGATCTCATCCGGGACTCCGAACAACATCGGTCATCAAATTACATAACTCATATAATACAAAATCGTCATCGAACGTTAAGCGTACGGACCCTACGGGTTCGAAAACTATGTAGAGATGACCGAGACACCTCTTCGGTCAATAACCAATAGCGGAACCTGGATGCTCATATTGGTTCCAACATATTCTACGAAGATCATTATCGGTCATACCGTAATGACAACATACGTTATTCCCTTTGTCATCGGTATGTTACTTGCCCGAGATTCGATCGTCGGTGTCTTCATACCTAGTACAATCTTATTACTGGCAAGTCTCTTTACTCGTTCCATAATGCATCATCCCGCAACTAACTCATTAGTCACATTGCTTGCAAGGCTTATTATGATTTGCATTACTGAGAGGGCCCAGAGATACCTCTCTGATACTCGGAGTGACAAATCCTAATCTTGATCTATGCCAACCTAACAAACACCTTCGGAGATACCTGTGGAGCATCTTTATACTCACCCATTTACGTTGTGACGTTTGATAGCACACAAGGTATTCCTCCGGTATCCGGGTGTTGCATAATCTCATAGTCAAAGGAATATGTATAAGTCATGAAGAAAGAAATAGCAATAAAACTTAACGATCATTATGCTAAGCTAATGGATGGGTCTTGTCCATCACATCATTCTCCTAATGATGTGATCTCGTTCATCAAATGACAACACATGTCTATGGTTAGGAAACTTAACCATCTTTGATTAACGAGCTAGTCTAGTAGAGGCTTACTAGGGACACGGTGTTTTGTCTATGTATCCACACATGTATCAAGTTTCCGGTTAATACAATTCTAGCATGAATAATAATCATTTATCATGAAATAAGGAAATATAAATAACAACATTATTATTGCCTCTAGGGTATTTTTCCTTCAGTCTCCCACTTGCACTAGAGTCAATAATCTAGATTACATTGTAACGATTCTAACACCCATGGAGTCTTGGTGCTGATCATGTTTTGCTCGTGGAACAGGCTTAGTCAACGGGTCTGCCACATTGAGATCCGTATGTATCTTGCAAATCTCTATGTCTCCCTCCTTGACTTGATCAAGGATGGAGTTGAAGCGTCTCTTGATGTGTTTGGTTCTTTTGTGAAATCTGGATTCCTTCGCTAAGGCAATTGCTCCAGTATTGTCACAAAAGATTTTCATTGGACCCGATGCACTAGGTATTACACCTAGATCGGATCTGAACTCCTTCATCCTGATGGCGGCTTGAAGCTACGTCGGTATTTCCCCAAAGAGGGAGGGATGATGCAGCACAGCAGCGGTAGGTATTTCCTTCAGTGATGAAACCAAGGTTATCGAACCAGTAGGAGAACCAAGCAACACAACATAAACATCACCTACACACAAATAACAAATACTCGCAACCCGACGTGTAAAAGGGGTTGTCATTCCCTTTCGGCTAACGCCGCCCGACATAGGAAAACGAACGTGAGAGAGTAGTACATATTGATAGATCGAACACCAAATAAAATAAATTGTGGCAAGGTATTTTTGTATTTTTGGTTTAATAGGTCTAAAAATAAAAGCAAAGGAAAAGTAGATCGCAAAGGCAAATATATTAAAGAAGAGACCCGGGGGCCGTAGGTTTCACTAGTGGCTTCTCTCGAGAAAAATAGCAAACGGTGGGTAAACAAATTACTGTTGGGCAATTGATAGAACTTCAAATAATCATGACGATATCCATGCAATGATCATTATATAGGCATCACGTCCAAGATTGGTAGACCGACTCCTGCCTGCATCTACCACTATTACTCCACAGATTGACCGCTATCCAACATGCATCTAGTGTATTAAGTTCATGGAGAAACGGACTAATGCAATAAGAACGATGACATGGTGTAGACAAGATCTATTTATGTAGAAATAGACCCCATCATTTTATCCTTAGTAGCAACGATACATACGTGTCAGTTCCCCTTCTGTCACTGGGATCAAGCACCGTAAGATCGAACCTACTACAAAGCACCTCTTCCCATTGCAAGATAAATAGATCAAGTTGGCCAAACAAACCCAAATATCGGAGAAGAAATACGAGGCTATAAGCAATCATGCATATAAGAGATGAAAGAAGACTCAAATAACTTTCATGGATAAAAAGATAGATCTGATCATAAACTCAAAGTTCATCCGATCCCAACAAACACACCGCAAAAAGAGTTACATCATATGGATCTCCAAGAGACCATTGTATTGATAATCAAGAGAGACACAGAGAGAGAGAAGGAAACCATCTAGCTACTAACTACGAACCCGTAGGTCTACAAAGAACTACTCACGCATCATCGGAGAGGCACCAATGGAAGTGGCGAACCCCTCCATGATGGTGTCTAGATTGGATCTGGTGGTTCTGGACTCTGCGGCGGCTGGAATTTATTTTCGTCAACTCCCCTAGGGTTTCTGGAATATTGGGGTATTTATAGAGCAAAGAGGCAGTTCGGGGGGCACCCGAGGTGGGCACAACCCACCTGGGCGCGCCTCGGCCCTGAGGCGCGCCCTTGTGGGTTGTGCTCCCCTTGGAGCACCCCCAAGGTGCTTCTCCAGCCCACTAGATGCCTTCTGGTCCAAAAAAATCTCCAAAAAGTTTCGCTGCGTTTGGACTCCGTTTGGTATTGATTTACTGCGATGTAAAAAACATGCAGAAAACAACAACTGGCACTTGGCACTATGTCAATAGGTTAGTAACAAAAAATGATATAAAATGACTATAAAATGATTATAAAACATCCAATAATGATAATATAACAACATGGAACAATAAAAAAATTATAGATACGCTGGAGACGTATCAACATCCCCAAGCTTAATTCATGCTCGTCCTCGAGTAGGTAAATGATAAAAACATATTTTTTGATGTGGAATGCTACCTAACATGTCATCTCATATTCTTTTCTTTATAGCATGGACATTTGGACTTTTATATGATTCAAAGCAATAGTATAGTTTTGACATGATGACTTAAATACTCAAGAATATCAACAAGCAACCATGTCTTTCAAAATATCAACGCTAAAATAAGTTATCCCTAGCCCATCATGCTCAATCATTGATCCATTCATGAAACACACTCGCATATTAGCCACACCCATTACTCAAGTACGATCATAGTGCCTCCTGGTTGGTGCTTTTATAAGAGAAGATGGAGACTCAAATTCAAAATAAAAATTGCATAAAGTAAAAGAAAGGCCCTTCGCGGAGGGAAGTAGGGATTTGTAGAGGTGCCATAGCTCAAAGCGAAAAACCTAGATATAAAAACATTTTGGGAGGTGTGCCTTTCCCACCAACAAAAATGACTTAGAGTTCCCAACACTTTCCATGCTAGATATATCATATGTGGTTCCCAAACAGAAAATAAAGTTTATTCCTTTTTCCACCATACTTTCACTTTCCATGGCTAACCATATCCACGGGTGCCCTCCATACCAACACTTTCCAAGGAATTTATTATTTGACAGCATAAAGTAAATTCATTTTTCATTTCGGGACTGGGCATCCTTAATACCTTTGCCTTACTCTCGTGCAATGACAAGTGAATAAACACTCATCGTGAGAATAACACATCTAGCATGGAAACAATTAGCCACCCCTCACCGCCTCGCGAGCGGTACGAACACACAAAAGAGAAGTTTATTTTGAAAATTAGAGATGGCACATACAAATTTGCTTGGAACGGCAAAAGAATACCGCATATAGGTAGATATAGTGGACTCATGTGGCAAAACTGGTTTAAAGGTTTTTGGATGCACAAGTAGTGATCATACTTAGTGCAAAATGAAGGCTAGCAAAAGATTGGGAAGCGACCAACCAAGAAACGAATAATCTCATAAGCGAGCATTAAGCATAATTAACACCAATAATGCACCACAAGTAGGATGTAATTTCATTGCATGACTATTGACTTTCGTGCTTGCATAGGGAATCACAAACCTTAACACCAATATTCTTACTAAAGCATAATTACTCATCAACATGACTCACATATCACATCATTGTATCTTAAAACCATTACAAGGAATCAAGTTTATTTTGTCCAATGATCTTCATGAATTTTTTTATTATATCCTTCTTGGATATCTATCACTTTGGGACTAATTTTCATGTGTTGCTTTTCATAAGCTCAAACAAATATAAGTGAAGATCATGAGTGATGTCTACTACACAACCTTCTTCTTGTAGACGTTGTTGGGCCTCCAAGTGCAGAGGTTTGTAGGACAGTAGCAAATTTCTCTCAAGTGGATGACCTAAGGTTTATCAATCCGTGGGAGGCGTAGGTTGAAGATGGTCTCTCTCAAGCAACCCTGCAACCGAATAACAGAGTCTCAACACACCCAATACAATGGTAAATTGTATAGGTGCACTAGTTCGGCGAAGAGATAGTGATACAAGTGCAATATGGATGGTAGATATAAGTTTTTGTAATATGAAATTATAAAAACAGCAAGGTAACAAGCGATAAAAGTGAGCGTAAATGGTATTGCAATGCTAGGAAACAAGGCCTAGGGTTCATACTTTCACTAGTGCAAGTTCTCTCAACAAGGATAACATAATTGGATCATATAACTATCCCTCAACATGCAACAAAGAGTCACTCCAAAGTCACTAATAGCATAGAACAAACGAAGAGATTATGGTAGGGTACGAAACCACCTCAAAGTTATCCTTTCTGATTGATCTTCTCATGAGTCCGTAGTAAAATAACATGAAGCTATTCTTTCCGTTCGATCTATCATAGAGTTCGTACTAGAATAACACCTTAAGACACAAATCAACCAAAACCGTAATGTCACCTAGATACTCCAATGTCACCTCAAGTATCCGTGGGTATGATTATACGATATGCATCACACAATCTCAGATTCATCTATTCAAACCGACACAAAGTACTTCAAAGAGTGCCCCAAAATTTCTACCGGAGAGTCAAGACGAAAATGCGTGCCAACCCCTATGCATAAGTTCACAAGGTCACGGAACCCGCAAGTTGATCACCAAAACATACGTCAAGTAGATCACGTGATATCCCATTGTCACCACAGATAAGCACATGCAAGACATACATCAAGTGTTCTCTAATCCTTAAAGACTCAATCCAATAAGATAACTTCAAAGGGAAAACTCAATCCATTACAAGAGAGTAGAGGGGGAGAAACATCATAAGATCCAACTATAATAGCAAAGCTCGTGATACATCAAGATTGTGCCGAATCAAGAACACGAGAGAAAGAGAGATCAAACACATAGCAACTGGTACATACCCTCAGCCCCGAGGGTGAACTACTCCCTCCTCGTCATGGAGAGCGCCGGGATGATGAAGATGGCCACCGGTGAGGGATCCCCCCCTCCGGCAGGGTGCCGGAACAGGGTCTCGATTGGTTTTTGGTGGCTACAGAGGCTTGCGGCGGCGGAACTTCCGATCTATTCTGCTCTCCGATGTTTTTAGAGTATATGGATATATATAGGCGAAAGAAGTCGGTCAGGGGAGCCACGAGGGGCCCACGAGGGTGGGGGGCGCGCCGAGGGGGGTAGGGCGCGCCTCCCTGCCTCGTGGCTTCCTCGAAGCTTCCCTGACGTCTACTCCAAGTCTCCTGGATTGCTTCCGTTCCAAAAATAACTCTCCTGAAGGTTTCATTCCGTTTGGACTCCGTTTGATATTCCTTTTCTTCGAAACATTGAAATAGGCAAGAAAACATCAATTTGGGCTGGGCCTCCGGTTAATAGGTTAGTCCCAAAAATAATATAAAAGTGTTTAATAAAGCCCATCAACATCCAAAATAGATAATATAATAGCATGAATACTTCATAAATTATAGATACGTGGGAGACGTATCAGCATCCCCAAGCTTAATTCCTGCTCGTCCTCGAGTAGGTAAATGATAAAAGAAATAATTTATGAAGTGTGAATGCTAGAAGGTGCACAATTTTGATCAATGATAATTTCAATCACCTTTTCTAGCATCATTATATGTCATAACAGTAGCTCAACTCATAAAACTTGTCATGATCAAGTAACAAACTATTAACATGTTAAAGTATAGATCATAAACTTTCTTGAAAACTAACAAACCGTGTTATTAGTCATCAAACAATTACAATTCATCTTATTTTCAGGAGGAGTCTATGTCAGAGCTTTTGATTCAGCAAACTTCACATACTCAACTATCATTTAGTCTTTCACAATTGCTAACACTCACGCGATATTTATGGGTTGAAAGTTTAAATCAGACACAGAGTAAGATAGGGGCTTATAGATTCGCCTCCCAACCTTTTACCTCAAGGGTAATGTCAACAATAATAGTTCATGATGCCTTACATCCAATTGGATATATATATCAGGATCTTTCCAACACAATGTGCTTGCCAAAGGATAAAATGTAAAAAGGAAAGGTGAAGATCACCATGACTCTTGCATAAGGTATAAGACAAGAATAAAAGATAGACCCTTCAAAGAGGGAAGCAGAGGTTGTCATGCGCTTTTATAGTTGGATGCACAAAATCTTAATGCGAAAGAACGTCACTTTATATTGCCACTTGTGATAGGGACCTTTATTATGCAGTCTGTCGCTTTTATTACTTCCACATCACAAGATCGTATAAAGCTTATTTTCTCCACACTAATAGATCATACATATTTAGAGAGCAATTTTTATTGCATGCACCGATGACAACTTACTTGAAGGATCTTACTCAATCCATAGGTAGGTATGGTGGACTATCATGGCAATACTAGTTTAAGGGATGTTTGGAAGCACAAGTAGTATCTCTACTTGGTGCAAAGAATTTGCATAGCATGAGGGGGAAAGGCAAGCTCAGCATGTTGAATGATCCATGACAATATACTTTATTTCGGATATAAGAAAACATAACCCATTACGTTGTCTTCCTTGTCCAACATCAACCTTTTAGCATGTCATATTTTAATGAGTGCTCACAATCATAAAAGATGTCCAAGATAGTATATTTATATGTGAAATCTCTCTTCCCTAAATATTCTTTCATGAATTGTTCAAGTGACCAATACAATGTTTGCTAACCTTCAATAAATTTACCACCTCTACTTCTTATATGTGAAGTCATTACTCCCCATGGGATAAGCATATGAAACATATATAATTTCAGATTTATGACATTCAAATCATTCAACCATTTACTCATAGGATATAAGTGAAGCACACTAGGAAATGACAAACTACTCCAAAAAGATATAAGTGAAGATCAATGAGTGGTTAAATAATTATGTAGCTATGTGAAGACTCTCTCTCATTTAAGAATTTCAGAACTTGATATTTTATTCAAACAGAAAGAAAAACAAAATAAAATGACATTCTAAGAATAGCAAACATCACGTGAAGAAGCAAAAACTTAGGATCAACCGATACTAACCGATAGTTGTCGAAGAAGAAAGGTGGGATGCCAACCGGGGCATCCCCAAGCTTAGACGCTTCAGACTTCTTGAAATATTATCTTGGGATGCCTTGGGAATCCCCAAGCTTGAGCTTTTGTGTCTCCTTAATTCCTCTCATAACACGGTCTCCCTAAATTTCAAAAGCTTCATCCACAGAAAACTCAACAAGGACTCGTGAGATAAGTTAGTATAAACCAATGCAAAACCTTATCATACTCTACTGTAGCAAATCACTAAAATTATTATTCAACATTGCATACTAAATGCCGCTGCATATTTAATAGTCCTATCCTCAAATAGAATCATTAAACAAGCAAACATATGCAAACAATGCAAACATAACAGCAATCTGCCTAAACAGGATAGTCTGTAAAGAATGCAGCAAGATCCGTACTTCCCTAGCTCCAAAAATTATGAAAGAAAATTCCCACTGTAGTAAATTTATCAGAGCTTATTATGCAAAAGGTTTCAACATTTTATCACATTCTGACTTTTCTAGGGAATTTTTGCAACAGCGGTAAACTTTCTGTTTTCAAACAGAAACATGAAGACTTGTAAAATAGGCATAGTAAAGGCTATCAATGCCACTTTTATTGAAATAAAAGATGCAAAACATTGTTCTAAATAACAGCAAGCAAATACTAACAAAATAAATTGACGCTCCAAGCAAAACACATATCATGTGGTGAATAAAAATATAGCTCCAAGTAAAGTTACCAATGAACAAGGACGAAAGAGGGGATGCCTTCCGGGGCATTGTGACGCCCCCGATTCAATCATACACTAATCATCACGCAAACGTGTACGATCTAGATCAGGGACTCACGGGAAGATATCACAACACAACTCTAAAAATAAAATAAGTCATACAAGCATCATATTACAAGCCAGGGGCCTCGAGGGCTCGAATACAAGAGCTCGATCATAGACGAGTCAGCGAAAGCAACGATATCTGAGTACAGACATCAGATAAACAAGTTGCCATAAGATGGCTAGCACAAACTGAGATATAGATCGAAAGAGGCGCAAGCCTCCTGCATGGGATCCTCCTAAACAACTCCTGGTCGTCGTTAGCGGCCTGCACGTAGTAGTAGGCACCTCCAGTGTAGTAGGAGTCGTCGTCGACGGTGGCGTCTGGCTCCTGGGCTCCAGCATCTGGTTGTGACAACCGAGAGGAAAGGAAAGGGGGAAAAGAGGGAGAAAAGCAACCGTGAGTACTCATCCAAAGTACTCGCAAGCAAGGATCTACACTACATATGCATGGGTATCTGTGTAAAGGGGCAATATCGGTGGACTGAACTGCAGAATGCCAGAATAAGAGGGGGATAGCTAGTCCCATTGAAGACTACGCTTCTGGCAGCCTCCATCTTGCAGCATGTAGAAGAGAGTAGATGGTAAGTTCACCAAGTAGCATCGCATAGCATAATCCTACCCGACGATCCTCCCCTCGTTGCCCTGTGTGAGAGCGATCACCGGGTTATATCTGGAACTTGGAAGGGTGTGTTTTATTAAGTATCCGGTTCTAGTTGTCATAAGGTCAAGGTACAACTCCAGGTCGTCCTGTTACTGAAGATCACGACTATTCGAATAGATAAACTTCCCTGCAGGGGTGCACCACATTACCCGACACGCTCGATCCCTCTGGCCGGGCACACTTTCTTGGGTCATGTCCGGCCTCGGGAGATCAACACGTCGCAGCCCTACCTAGGCTCAACAGAGAGGTCAGCACGCCGGTCTAAATCCTATGTGCGCAGGGGTCTAGGCCCATCGCCCGTTGCTCACCTGCACGTTGCGATCACGGCCGAAAGCAGACCTAGCCCCCTTAATACAAGAGTGGGCTTACGGTCCAATGCGGCGCGCGCTGCTCAGTCGCTGACGTCAAAAAGAGCTTCGGCTGATACCACGACGCCGGTTGCCCATATCTTGTCCCACGTGGCGGTTAGTGTGTATAAGGTCAACGACCCAACTCAGATCAAATACCAAGATCTCGTTAAGCGTGTTATTTTGAAGTAACCGTGGACGCCGACCAGGGCCAGGCCCACCTCTCTCCTGGGTGGTCTCAACCTGCCCTGTCGCTCCGCCACAAAGTAACAATCGGGGGCCGTCGGGAACCCAGGCCCACCTCTACCGGGATGGAGCCACCTGCCCCTTCAGCCCCCATCTCCGAACAGTATCATAAGTAATGTAACAGTATAAAGTATATAGCATATGCTCGTGATCACCTCCCGAAGTGATCACGGCCCAGTAGTATAGCATGGCAGACGGACAAGAGTGTAGGGCCACTGATGGAACACTAGCATCCTACACTAAGCATTAGGATAGCAGGTAAGGGTAACAACTGTAGCAACAATGACAGGCTATGCAGCAGAATAGGATTAACCGAAAGCAGTAACATGCTACACTACTCTAATGCAAGCAGTAGAGAAGGAATAGGCGATATCTGGTGATCAAGGGGGTGGGGCTTGCCTGGTTGCTCAGACAAGGAGGGGTCGTCGGTGACGTAGTCGACCACAGGGGAATCAGCATCGTCACGGGGTCTACTGAAGAGAAGAGGGGGGAGAAACAGTAAATACATAGCAAGCAAGTGCAGAACAGGACAACAGGCAGAGCTAGACGTGTTCTAACGCGGTGCTACACGATACCGGTGAAGGGGGAAGTCAACCGGGAATGTTCTCCCGGTTCCGGACCTGTGTCACCTAGATGGCCGGAGGGGGAAAGTTCCATGTTCAGATAGTTAGAGGCATCTGACATGTAAGCGGACAGCGTGTTCGGATTCGTCTCGTCGTTCTGAGCAACTTTCATGTATAAAACTTTTTCATCCGAGTTACGGTTTATTTTCTATGATTTATCAAAGTTTTAGGCATTTTTGAAATTTATTTAATTATTTAAATTGAACATTATCCAGAACAGTGAAAGGTGATGTCAGCATGACATCACCATGACGTCAACAGGTCAAACCCAGCTGACCAGAGTCAAACCTGGCCTGTGGGTCCAGCGGGACCCACCTGTCATAGAGTAAGGCTAACTAAACAGGGTTAATTAGGTTAGTTAATTGATTAGGTTAATTAGACACAATTAATTAAGTTAATTTATTTATTTATTTATTTTTAGTTCTAAATTCTTTTTTAACAAACATTCTGGGGCGCGGGGCCCCCTTGTCATTGACCCTAGGGGCCAAACGGGCGCTGGGCTAATGGGCGTGGCCAACACGCGGGGCCACGGCGAGCAGCCGGACCCGATGGGGTGCCGGCGGCCAGTGCCGCGCGGGAGGGGCACAACCAGGGGCGGTGTAGAGCCCCCCGGGGTGCGCGGAGGAGGCGGGAGGGGGCGCGCGAAGGAGACGAGAGGGGCCGCGGCGGGGCGCCAGCGCGGCTGTTGCCGGAGGCGCGGGGCAGCTGCAGTGGCCGGCAGGAGGCGACGGGGGCGCGGCCATGGGTCGCGAGCGGCATGGTCGGGCGTCGCGGCCGCGGGCGTGGGCGCGCAAGCCGGGGTGTGGGGCGCGCGCGATAGGGAGGCTGCAGGCTCGTGACAGCGAGGCACGGGCGCGCCGGGTCACGACGAACATGGGGCATGAGTAGGGCGAGGGAGGCGTCGGCGGCGCTGAGAGGAGGAGGCAGGCAGGCGCGGGGGGCGGAGACGGTGATGTGCAGCAGCAGGGCGGGTGGCCTGAGCGACAGCGGGTGGCGGCGACAGGCTTGGCACGTGGGCGAGCAGCAGGGGACGAGGCCGCGTCGGGGGCGTGCACGCGAGTTGCCAACGGCGCCGGCGAGCGTGTGCGCGCGCGGGCGGCTCGAGCGGGAGCATCAGCTGCGCATCGCACAGGGGAGGGGGAAGTAGGACCAGGGTGCGACCTCGGGCGGTAGTGGTCCGCGGGCGCGTGCGGGCACGGGACGGCTGCGGTGGCGCGGGCGAACGCCGACGTGAGGGCACGGGGAGGAGGAGGACCGGGGTCCTCACCAGTGTTGCAGGGAAAATGGCAGCGGTTGTCGAGGAGGAGGACGGGGACGACGTGCGTTGATGGAGACGGGGAGGCGGTCCGACGAGGTGGCTCCGGTGGCGGCGGCGTCCACGTGCAAGAGGTGGCGATACAGAGAAGGGAACAGCTCGATCCGCGCGAGGCATGGGTCCCGAGCTCCGATGCGTCCATGTAGTCTACGAAGACGGTGGAGGCGGTGCTCCTGGCACAGTCTGAGGCGGCAGGGTGGACGTCGGGCGCGAGAACGACGGGGTAGGGGCGCCGTTGCCCTGATCCAGAAAAGGTGGGGGAGAGTGGGGAACTAGAGGAGGAGTGGGATGCGAGTGAGGGGGTTTAGGTCACGATGTGGGTTGGGGAGGCCTAAATAGGCCAGGGGGCGAGCTGGGCCAGCCAGCTGGGCCGGGGCACGGTTGGGCCGGGGGGGGGGTGGCCCTTTGATTTCCTTGTTTTAATCCTTTGTTTACTTTTCCTGGTAATTAGTTTTGCTATTTTATTTACTACTCATTTTAGTTTTGTTCATTATAAAAACAACACCTAATGTAGTATTACCAGTTATACCACTGCCAATACTAGTTAGGCATTTAATTAAAAATTAGTTTGTAACCTTATAAATTGAAAAGGTATTTAATTAATTGTTCTAGTTGTTGTTTTAGTTAATTTCGAGTAGTTAAATATTTTATAAAAAATGTGGTTTCTCCACCATTACTACTGATGATTTATTTGACACGACCCAAACATTTTAGTTCTAGTTTTTGAAAACTTTTGTTGTTTGCCTTTAATTCAATTTTGGAGTTGGATCGGTTTCGAATTAACGCGATATTAGCAACAGTAATCGAAGTGATGTGGCACCATTAGTAGAGAATTACTGTAGCTTAATTATCCGGGCATCACAATTCTCCTCCACTACAAGAAATCTCGTCCCGAGATTTAAGAGGTGGAATAAGGGGGAAAGTTCTGGTTACGAAATTCTAACGGATCTTCTCGGTCTTGGTTGCTCTTCTCGAAGAGGTCGATCCATTATGTAGATGTCTTCATTTCACTTTTTCAGGTCATCATGATGAAGCCGGCACCCTTTCTTCAAGAACTCCATCATACGTACAAAGGACAAGGGGTAACCTCGGAAGAACGGACCTCTGCATGGTTAACTAACTGGTGGATAACATCGGGGAAGGTTGCGGAAAGTAATTCTCGAATTGAACTTAAGAAGATATCGAGAGCAAGTAAGAAGGTACCATGAGAAGTTTCAAGCGGGCAGGCAATCGTTCGATGCCTGAAACAGGGCGTGAAAAGGGGTTTAGAGCAACGAGAATAAGCATTGCGTCTGATACCATAATAGGTCACTAGGAAGGTGGCTCATGAATTACATACGAGGTCACGCGCGAGGAATAACTATGGAAACAGGGGGTGTACAAGAGAGTCAAGTTTCGATCCTGTGGAACTGTGGGTTATGGGCCCACCATGTGGGTTAAAAGTAGGAAGGGCGGAGATGTCTTGCGTGATCATGCAAGCAAGGCATGTCAGAGGGTAGCATGTCGATTATGTCGGCAACAACGTCGATACCAAGGGCGAGGGATGAAGAGAACCATTTTCCTGCTTGTTGAACGAGGCGTACCAATAGGCAAAGTTCTCGTCCATCGGTGGCTACAAGAATGTCATCAACAATAGTAACAGGGTCTTGCTAACAGAATTGTACAATGAGGTGTTTACATAAGCAGGGAAATATTACTGCTTATATAATATAGATCACAAGAAGGTTTAAACAAACCAATAGAAAGGAAAAGTGGTTATCAGGTTTAAACAGAACAATGGAAGGGAAAATGTGTATACACGCATATTTCGGGGGTATATCCTTCCCAAAGACAAGCGGAGCATGATATCCATGACAGGATAGAAAGTAGAAAACCATTTAGGTAAAGGGGGAGGAATCTCATGATATTACCCATACAACGGTGTTAGGATAAATGATAAAGAAAATTTAGCATTGTGCTTCAAATGCTCTTATTGAAAATTGGATTACCACAGACATGCTTCGAGATAGCATTGACATGGTCTTCAAGCAAAGGTCAGACTTTGGATACAGGAAGGATCCATCAGGAACAACTTGTAGAATAAGTCTTACAATTTCCTCATGGAAGAATGGATAACCTTGCTAATAAGGAAACTATAACAGCAGGTCATCCGGCCAGGTGTGCTGGGCATGCCATCACCTTACCGGGTCATAAAAGACCAGTGTTATAACTCTTGGAAAAATGTTCCAACCATCATATCGGAACGAGATTCAGATCTGATTGGTGTCAGGATACCTCAGACTCAGGATGCTTGAGAAGAAAAGGTGCAACGCAATTGACGAGATGACAATATGAGATTCTCGGGCCATGAATTATGGAAGCGAGTTCCGTAACAATAGTTCATCATTAAACTAAGGAGAGGATGAGGGGGTGGCTGATGGACTCAGCGACAATTCATCGAGACTTCCAAAAAGAAGGATTTCCACAATTGCGTGAACACGGAGATATCATTGGTTAGATCAAAAGATATAATGATGTATGCTCGAGGAGAACATCCACGAGTAAACATTGGTTGAAAGGTGCACCCGAAATATGGGCTTAGGTAGCATGATCAAGGTTAGAATGGTGATTCGATAACCAAAAGACTTAGAATGAAGCTATCGACCATTAACTTCAAAGCAATAGGGTTGCTAGAAGTTTTGAATTCGCACGTCATAGTTCAATTGTCGATTTTCCGGTTAGAAACAACACGGGGTCCAAGGAATGAACGGAGAAAGTAAGGAGTATCACTTGTATCAAGAATTTTTAAGAGGTGGTGAAATTCTCACGACATTCTTGACATAAACGATGGTAATACTCCAAGGTAGAGCATAACATAAGTCGGATAGCAAGGAACTCAAGGTACAATGCAAAACTAGAACAAGTTTTGTGTTGGGAGGGAAATCAATAATGTTGTCGATGTCAACACAAATCATCGAGGGGGCAAGCATGGAGTTTCTCATCGAGAACTCAATGTACGTCTCGGAAGAAGTTAAAATGTTGATGATGATCACGACACATTTATCGAGAGGTTTCAAGAAGATGTAATCGATCGACGATGACATCAAGTCAAAGGAATGATGAAGCACAAGGTTATAGGAACCATGGGTACGACACAATCATGAAATCAAGCTTGATGTTCAAGGAGAAATGGTATGACGAGGAAGATTGGTGTAAGCTTAGCTCATCATCGAAAGTTGTGCTCCGGGGTTAAGGACCAGGTAGCAGAGTTAAAATTTAGCACGATAATGATATAGCCGATCAGGTTGGGAATGATTGGAAGGATTAATAATATCGTAAGCAACGAAAATTACTTAGAGCTATTGAATCAGAGTGCGAACTCGATTCACTATTCGGTGTTCTTGAGTGACTAATAACTCAGAACCCGAGGAAAATCTGAAATCGGTGAGAAGCAATTCTAGATGAAGACTCATAGGAAGCAGCATAGTTCTTTGATATTCTCGAGATACCAGAGGGTAATACTCGAAAGTAGGACAAAATAAAGGTTGGACAGGTGCATTGATCTGTAGAAGACAAGTACTTTAACTTGTCCGAGAAAAGGAATCAAATAATATCAATATGGCCGGAACCATGATTGCAAAAGACTAGATCTCAGATATAAGATGAACTTGTACCAGAGGAATAATTAATTTAAGAGAAGCTTCCATGATAAGATCTACATCGTGTCCATGGGCATGAACACAAAGTTCAAGGTCGACTCCCACTTCTTCAATGCATAACCTTTCACTCACTGCTCTGTTAAAATTAAGTGAAGGTGAAGAACTACCTGGTGAATTACCAGAGGAGTATGACCCGTGAAATCTTTCGGGTTCACACAGATTGTGAAAGGCATTGATTCAACCCATCTGGGCATCTTAGGAACATATACCACGAGCTTCATGAGTAATGAACAATAGCTCGAGAGCAGAGCATGGTTGACAAAGGGAGAGGATACAATTTACCAAAGGCATTATGTATCAGGGAAAGAACTCACAAGGTGATCAAATGTGAAGGACACTGTCGGATAACAATCCAACAAAGGACTTGATGGTCCACAAAGGATCTAATGTGAGTATCGGTACTCAACCAGAAGAGGAAAGAATGCAAATGCAACAAGTTATGGAATCATCTGAATAATTCGAAGCTTAAATGCAATGGAATTATGATTCCAAATCGAATGATCAGAAGAAGACGCTCTAATCAAGGATGGATAAGTTGAATAGACTTAGGGGCATAGTCGACGGCAATTTGATTGGTCGAGAACCAGCTCCTGTTCAAAATGACGTCTGAGCCGGAAGGATGAATTCTAGGACCTGATTAAGGATTGTGAGCATTCACAACATATAGAATCAACGGACCCAAATGATAATGACAAAGGACGCCAATCAGATTACGAGACTTATGGGATTAACCATAATGCAAGCAAGCAAGAATTTCAAGAGCAATAGGTTGTGGAGGATTTTCGGAGGATCGAATAGTATTTCGAAGACTTTTCTGAAACACCTGAACAATGGGGGATGAGCGGATACTCGGTAAGTGCGAGGAATTATTCGTGGGGGTATGAATGCGGAAAAGAGCTGCAAGGCAGCAGGCACAAGGATTCTCGAGACAATGGAGAGTATTACGGGGCATCTTGTACTAACAAGAGCAACTGGGAACCAATGTACGAATGGCAGTATAAGAAGTTGTCCATAAGGATATATTGGTGGAAGGTAATTGCAAAGTGACGGTACAAAGTCTCGGGAGAACTTCGGAGAGTATCTCCAAAATCTTCTGGTGATTCAAGCCATTGTCGGGAATGAGCGGCTCTTCGGGAGGAAGTATTTACGAGAACCTAAAGTTAGAGTTAGCAAAATCATTTAACCCGAATAGAAGAAGATGAGAGTCCCAGAGTATAGACGAGGAATAAAAGATCCTAATACCACCCAATGGCGACATGGGCCCGTAAGCCACACAGCCATGTTAGTAAAAGTTTTGCAATGTCTAGACTCGACTTCAGCCAAGGAGTGTGGAAGGGGATTCCTACAGGCAGTCGGCTCTGATACCAACTTGTGACGCCCCCGATTCAATCGTACACTAATCATACATGCAAACGTGCACGATGAAGATCAGGGACTCACGGGAAGATATCACAACACAACTCTAAAAATAAAATAAGTCATACAAGCATCATATTACAAGCCAGGGGCCTCGAGGGCTCGAATACAAGAGCTTGATCATAGACGAGTTAGCGAAAGCAACGATATCTGAGTACAGACATCAGTTAAACAAGTTGCCATAAGATGGCTAGCACAAACTGAGATACAGATCGAAAGAGGCGCATGCCTCCTGCCTGGGATCCTCCTAAACTACTCCTGGTTGTCGTCACCGGCCTGCACGTAGTAATAGGCACCTCCAGTGTAGTAGGAGTCATCATCGCCGGTGGCATCTGGCTCCTGGGCTCCAACATCTGGTTGCGACAACCAAGAGGAAAGGAAAGGGGGAAAAGAGGGAGAAAAGCAACCGTTAGTACTCATCCAAAGTACTCGCAAGCAAGGATCTACACTACATATGCATGGGTATCTGTGTAAAGGGGCAATATCGGTGGACTGAACTGCAGAATGCCAGAATAAGAGGGGGATAGCTAGTCCTGTCGAAGACTACGCTTCTGGCAGCCTCCATCTTGCAGCATGTAGAAGAGAGTAGATGGTAAGTTCACCAAGTAGCATCGCATAGCATAATCCTACCCGACGATCCTCCCCTCGTCACCCTGTGTGAGAGCGATCACCGGGTTATATCTGGCACTTGGAAGAGTGTGTTTTATTAAGTATCCGGTTCTAGTTGTCATAAGGTCAAGGTACAACTCCATGTCGTTTTGTTAGCGAATATCACGGCTATTGGAATAGATAAACTTCCCTGCAGGGGTGCACCACATTACCCGACACGCTCGATCCCTCTGGCCAGGCACACTTTCCTGGGTCATGTCCGGCCTCGGGAGATCAACACGTTGCAGCCCTACCTAGGCTCAACAAAGAGGTCAGCACGCCGGTCTAAATCCTATGCGCGCAGGGGTCTGGGCCGATCACCTGCATGTTGCAAACGCGGCCGAAAGCAGACCTAGCCCCCTTAATACAAGCGTGGGCTTACGGTCGAATGCGGCGCGCGCTGCTCAGTCGCTGACGTCAAAAAGAGCTTCGGCTGATACCATGACGCCGGTTGCCCATATCTTGTCCCACGTGGCGGTTAGTGTGTATGAGGTCAACGTCCCAACTCAGATCAAATACCAAGATCTCGTTAAGCGTGTTATTTTGAAGTAACCATGGGCGCTGACCAGGGCCAGGCCCACCTCTCTCCTAGGTGGTCTCAACCTGCCCTGTCGCTCCGCCACAAAGTAAGAGTCGGGGGCCGTCGGGAACCCAGGCCCACCTCTACCGGGATGGAGCCACCTGCCCCTTCAGCCCCCATCTCCGAACAATATCATAAGTAATGTAACATTATAAAGTATATAGCATATGCCCGTGATCACCTCCCGAAGTGATCACGGCCCAGTAGTATAGCATGGCAGACGGACAAGAGTGTAGGGCCACTGATGGAACACTAGCATCCTATACTAAGCATTAGGATAGCAGGTAAGGGTAACAACTGTAGCAACAATGACAGGCTATGCAGCAGAATAGGATTAACCGATAGCAGTAACATGCTACACTACTCTAATGCAAGCAGTAGAGAAGGAATAGGCGATATCTGGTGATCAGGGGGGGGGGGGCTTGCCTGGTTGCTCAGACAAGAAGGAGGGGTCGTCGGTGACGTAGTCGACCACAGGGGCATCAGCATCATCACGGGGTCTACCGAAGAGAAGAGGGGGAGAAACAATAAATACATAGCAAGCAAGTGCATAACAGGACAACATGCAGAGCTAGACGTGTTCTAACGCGGTGCTACACGATACCGGTGAAGGGGGAAGTCAACCGGGAATGGTCTCCCGGTTCCACTGCAAAAAAAAGACACATCCGTGACATTTTGGGCCGAACGAATTTTTTTTCTGTCATACATATGACACTTCTATGACGATAATTGTGACAAAACCCGGTATCATCATAGATGTGGTGGGCTCCTACTTCTATGACAAAAAATCATGACAGAAAATGGGCTTTTCGTCCTGGGCGGGCCGGAGACGCAGTTGCATGACATTCTTTGGGCCGTCCATGATGGAAAAAACCGTGGTAGAAGCGAGGGCGAGGAAATTTTTGGGGAGTTCCCGGTTACGGTGGGAGGTCGGGGGCCGAGCGATGCGCGTTTCTCTCGTACACGTACGCGCGTGTGTGCGAGGCGTTGGCTCTAACTGAACCCGAGCGAGGCGTTGGGCTCTAACTGAACCCGAGTGATTGCACTGCAGGCTACGCGTTACTGAACCCGAGCGATCTATCGATGGCTGTTAACTGAACCCGATCGAGCGATTCCTTCGCTACTGGTGCTAACTGAAGCCGATCGATGCTGCCTCTGGATGAACAGTGATCGTTGCTGGGGGGGTTTGGATGAACAGTTCCCGGTGGGGGTGGATGAACAGGACCCCGTGGTGTTGCCTCTGGATGAACAGGACCCCGATCGATCGAGCCGGTTGGGGCTGGATGAACAGGACCCCGTGGAGGGCAGGATGAACAGGACCACCCCGTGGAGGGCAGAATGAACAGTAGACGGTGGAGGGCTGGATGAACAGTAGCCCGTGGAGGGGTGGTTGAACAGGAGCCCATGGAGAGGGCTGGTTGAACAGTAGCCGGTGGAGTAGCGCGTGGAGGAGGCTGGATGAACAGGAGCCCGTGGATGAACAGTCGCAGGTGGAGGCTGGAGGAGGTCGACGGTGGATGAACAGTAGCACGTGGAGGCGGGAGGGGGTAGACGGTGGAGATGAACAGTGTCCTGTGGAGTCCCGTTTTGCGGTACGCCACACCCCTCCCGATGAACAGGACCCCCGTTTCGACCGTCGCGCTCCAACACAAGTCCGTTTCCTCCGTTTTGCGGTATGCCACACCCCTCCCGATCAACAGGACCCCCGTTTCGACCGTAGGAGGTCCGTTTCCTCCGTTTTGCGGTACGCAAGACCCCTCCCGATGAACAGGATCCTGTTTCAAACGTGGCCGGTCGAACACAAGGCCGTTTCCTCCGTTCTGCGGTACGCCAGGCCTCGTTTCCATCGGCTGTTCCGTCCAAGCCCTCCCGATGAACACGACGATGCATTCCATTCCGACCCAGCCGGTTGGCTCCCCATGAACACGACGATGACGCTGTTTCTCCGTTCCGACCCAGCCATGTACACGAGCCCTGGCCGTACGTATGCGCGAGTAGGCGTTCGAGACCCTGCCCGTATGTACGTACGTGGCCGTATTTTCTTTCTTGCACACTGGCTGTTGTACGTACGTGTACATGCTACGTGCGCGCCTCTACTACGACACGTGCGCGCCTCTACATCAACCAGTATGTACGTACACGTTCGCGACCAGAATGACAATGCTACGTATGCTTCGACCAGGTGGGTCCCGACTGTCAGGCACTTCCTTGCCTGCGAAGATGTAGCTGGTGGGTCCCAGCAGTCAGGGGGGCGAATCATTTTTTTGCCCGGACGCACTTCCTTGCGTGCGAAGATGTAGCTGGTGGGTCCCACCAGTCAGGGGGAAACGTTTTTTTCGCAAAATACAGTGGCCCGTTTGGTGGGTCCCAGCTGTCAGGTGGAGGAATCATTATTTTCCGCGTAATAAGGAGGCACTTCCTTGCTGCGGCCGTGGACCCAGCTATCAGCCTCTCCACGTACAGTCCACGTCCGATGGAAGTCGTTCCTTGACCACGTTGACCACGCCGCGCCGAGAGCACCAGGGCGGTGGACGATGGCGAGGCCTAGGAAGGGGATGACGGGGAGCCGGGGAAGACGCGACAGTGGAAGCCCGTGCGGAGAGGAGTACGAGGGTTCACTGGTTCGGCTGCGGTGTGAGGCTGCCGTCGCCGCAGGGCCTGGCAGCGGTGGGAATAGTAGGGGGCGGTGAGGCCTCCGTGGCAGCACAGCCGGCCACTGGAGGCAGGAGCATGCAGCACGACCGGCGCTGCTTTGGGCGGCTAGAGCAAGAAGACCAGAGGTTGAAGAAGCACTACGGCCGTTGGATGGACATCGTACGGTCACTGGAGCTAGAATCGTTCATATTGACTAAAGTTGACAAAGGCCCCCGTCCCAGTCAACTTAGTAGGCCCACAAGTCAGCCTCCCACCATGGTGGGTCCCAGCTAGCAGGGGGAGTATTCATTTTTTGTGTGCATAATAAGGAGGCACTTCCTTGCGTGCGAAGATATAGCTGGTGGGTCCGAGCTGTCAGCGGCGGTAACGTTGTCACATCCTAGCTAGTTCATGCATTAGAGTGTTGCATCATGTCTACTTTTCACAGAAAGTTGAAATGGGGATGCCAGAAACCCCCAGCACCCCCCCTGAACACAACTAGGGTTTACTAAAATCCTTTTCAATGAACCTGAAATGCCCTTCATAAATGTTCACCATCTTTGGTCCTAGCTAAAACCTCTGCCAAAAATGGTTTCATATTTTTGGAGGCCATTCTGGATTTTTGCACCAAGCCATAAGTATTTGCATTTGGGCAATTTAAATCCTATAAATATTTTAAAATGCCCAAATAATCTTGAAGGTATTTTTAGGCTGTTGAGAATATTTTCAAATGTGCCTCTGAATATTTTCAGGTTGTTCTTAAATGGAATAGTATTTCTACTATTTCAAAACACAGAACAAAAACAAATAAAAAGAAAAATAGAAAGCAGAGAGAGAAACTTACCTGGCAGCCCACCTGGCGGCCCAGCACTGTGCTGGCCCATGGCCAGTCAGCTGCTTGCTCCCGCCAGAGCAGGCCGAGAGGTGACGCCGGCGTGCGCGAGCTCGCCACGGCGCCACCTGCTTGACGCCTCACCCGTAGACGAGCTGGACGACCCCCACGTCGCGCCCCCGAGCCCCTGGACACCTCCATTCGCCCCTGCACCTCTTCCTCGCCTCCCTCCACCATGGCCGACGCAGCCGCTGCCACCTCGCCGACGTAGCCGTAGCCACCGCCGTCTCCGCGTCACCTGACCGTGTCTAGCAGCTCCGCCGTCACTTTCTCCTTCGAGCAAGTCGAGCCCCGAGCGCCTGCTTGCCCCGAAGCCACTGCTCCGACCTCGCCTTCACCGCCCACCGCCGGAGATCCCGTTCGCCGTCACCACCGCAGCAGTTCGTCCCCGACAGCGCCGCCTAGCTCATCGCCTTTGCCGTGAGCTTCTGCCCCTTCCCCATCCTCTCATTCTTGCTGCCGCCTTTTGCTTCGACCGTAACCAGCAGCACCGCACACGCCGCTGCATGAGCTCGTCGCCGACGAGGCTCCGGTGACCAAATGGTCCAGTGCATATGTGTGTCATCTTTGTGAGCACTTGCAGCACCCGTAGAGACTAACCATTGATCCTCCCGTGCACCGTGTCGTCGTTTTCGTCGGCACCCGAACTCCGGCGGCCGCAAAAGAGATCGCCGCCGTCGACTCCGGCCACCCCAGGCCCAACCACGGCCACCAACGGACGCGCCGT
The DNA here is from genome assembly GCF_018294505.1 of Triticum aestivum. Classification (NCBI taxonomy): domain Eukaryota; kingdom Viridiplantae; phylum Streptophyta; class Magnoliopsida; order Poales; family Poaceae; genus Triticum; species Triticum aestivum. Next base: position 465,619,567 of record NC_057814.1, on the reverse strand, counting down.
TGCGTCAGCTAACCGTAGAGCCCAACGGCGCCTCGAACGGTGCCCCGTAGAGCAAACCCGAGGCACAGGAGCGCCGCTGACCTCGCCGGCGGCTAACCGCCGGCGTGTTAGGCCTGTTGACGAGGGGTTTGACCTCCCCTGGGTCGATGACATGTGGGGCCAGCCCCTGTTAATTTGCTAGTTTAGGTTAACTAAAATAGGATTAGCCCCGTGACACTGACAGACGGGTCCCACCATTCAGGTTTGCCCTGGACCGCCCAGTTGACCGCTGATGTCATCATGACACACTGCTGACGCAATAAGTAATTTAATTACTGGAATTATTCTTATACAGGAAAATCCAGAAAATATCACAAACTTCAAAAAATCATAGAAAATAATCTATAGCTGAGAATGAAAAGATTTATATATGAAAAATGATCAGAAAAATCCATTCTATCCATCTGTACTGGTTTCATGCATGTTTAAGCAAATTAACCTACTGTTTAATGCAGAACAAGATAAAGCACTAATAAGGGCCACATATGAACTGGAATTTGAATCTTTGATTCAAAATAGTCCAAACCCATCTGGTCTTAGTTGCATTAGCCCAATACATTCATTTTGCCATGTCTCATGCATGCATCATATTGTTGCACTTTGCTTGGTGTTGATTGTGCTTCGATGTGTTCTTCGTGGTAGGTTCTGCCTCCGAGGATATTCACGAGTATCCAACTGAAGGGCAGTATCCCACCACCACTCCGTCAGGTAAGCAACCCATTGATCATTTCGATACAAACCCATCTTCTCGCTTCTGCTCTCATTTACTGCATTAAGACAACGCGATTCAAACTGCTGTGTGTTGCGGTAGTTGAACCCACTTTCCTTTGCATGACCTGTCATTGCCACAGTAACTAGATGAAACCCACTAGCATGTGTAGGAGTTGATTGAGCCATGTTGTGTTCCTACAATGCTATGCTTGCTACGCTTAGAGTCGTGTCAGGTCTGGCTCATCAGGGTGATGAACTAGAGTGAAAGCGTGTGTCGGTAATGAGAGTGAGGTGTTGAATACGTTTTGGTAAAGGTATCGATGAGAGGCCATGTAGGAGTACATGGTGGGTTGTTTCATTGAGACCGTCCCTAAGAACTGAGATCTGTATGCGTGATTTAAGATTCAGCTACTACCACGCATTGGGCCCGAAACCAATGGACCCCCTCGGCTTCTTAATCACCCTTGTCCTCTGTCCAGGAGTTGCACGTAGTTTCTGGTGTTTGTAGTAAGCTGGAGGCCGTGGACAGCGCTGACCAAGGGGTGGACTGTGATGCGGTAGGCTCGTGGCACGGTGTACCGAGTCGCCCGTTTGGTGTCCGGGAACCCTGCACACATCGTTTGGGGCCGTATGTGGAAACCTCGGCCGGACTCCCTGCGGATGGAACCTGAATAGGCGATAAACCTGGACTAGAGACTTGAGTGTTTAGGTAGGCTGTGGCCGACACCCACGTTGGGCTTCCGCTTGAAGGTTGCCGAGTACACGTCGTGTGACGACGGTAAGTGGTGAGAGCGTGTGTGACGAAGTACACCCCTGCAGGGTATAAAACTATTCGAATAGCCGCGTCCGCGGTAAAGGACTACTTGGTCGCTTATGCAGTTCATAGACAAGTAAATGGATACTACTAAAAGCCTCAAGATAAGTGTGAGTACTACGGATGGCTCCCTCGTGGGATGACGAGGGAGGATTCCCGGTGGAGTATTGAGATGGTGATTAGTGGACTCGTGTGCGAAAACTATTTTACAAGTGGTGTCTCGTAGGATAGCTTAGCCAAGAGTCAAGCTGGCTTGCTGCATTAACCCCACTACCTTCTTGAGAATGAACATGTATAGTAGGATCTGTTGTAAGACTTGCTGAGTACCTTTGTACTCATGTTGCTTCAATTACTGTTTTCAGACGACAACACCGCCCCTTCCGATGGGTTCTATGTAGAACTCGACGACGACGAGTGACTTGCCACCCAGGTGGTGATCTAAGCTTGTGAAGGGCCTACGTAGATAGACAGGCTTCGTCAAGCCTTCTTTCTTTCTAGTGTCTGTACCCAGACAAGTTGCTTCCGCATGTGCTTGTATGATTGTATGACTTCAGTGTCGGGTCATGTGACCCCTATCTGTATGAACATGTTATGTAAGGCTCTCCGGAGCCCTTTAAATAAAGTACTTTGAGTTGTAGAGTTTTGTTGTGATGCCATGTTGTATTTACACATATCAAGCATATTGTGTGTATGATTGAAATGCTTGGTATGTGTGGGATCCGACAATCTAGTTGTTTATCCTTGGCAGCCTCTCTTATGGGGAAATGTAGTCTAGTGCCTCCTTGAGCCATAGTAGTCCGCTACAGCCCGGTTCACCGGAGTCCTGCTAGCCCAGCACTACTGCTCTGGACACTTGACTGGCCGGCATGTGTTTCACATCGTTCCTGTGTCTGTCCCTTCGGGGAAATGTCACGTGGTGACATCCGGAGTCCTGCCTAGCCTGCTACAGCCCGGGTTCCCGGAGTCCTGTTAGCCCAGTGCTACAGCCCGGATTCACACGCTGCTGACCGACACGTTCGATGTTGATTCATGTATGCTTGTCCTCATACGTTAGTGCCGCTTTGGGTTCACGACTAGCCATGTCGGCCCGGGTTCTCTGTCATATGGATGCTAGCGACATTGTCATATACGTGAGCCAAAAGGCGCAAACGGTCCCGGGCCATGGTAAGGCGACACCCGTGGGAGTACCATGCGTGAGGCCGCAAAGTGATATGAGGTGTTACAGGCTAGATCAGTGTGACTTAGAATCGGGGTCCTGACAGCGCTGGCATCAGAGCCGGACTGCCTATAGGTGCGTTAAGCCAAACTGGTCGATGTCGAGTCTAGAAATGCTTTAGTTATATGTAGGGGGATAGATTGTGGGAGGGAACGTAAGGCGCTTTTACTCCTCTACCTTATGCCCTCTGATCTGAGTCATTCTCTTCTCATTCTACGTGGGTTAAGGACTAGGCTCTCTTCTCTCTATCAGGTTCACATGTTACTAATCCGTAGTAACTTATAGGATTGTTGGTTCCATGCTGCAGTTCAGTTTCTACTACCTTTAGTATGTTGTCGGTTGAACCAGAACCTTGATATGATGTTGTTGAGTGGTTTTGCAAACTGTTGCGAATGTCTCAAATCTTTTTCCAAGCATTTACAGCCGTTATGCTGTCCGAATTCTCCTAGAAATTCTAATGCCTTTGCAATATTTCGTGCTTTCAGATGGCCACCCGCTCCCAGAATCAAGTGGTTCGTCTGACCCGGTGCCTCGATGTACCTGGTCACACGGCCATGCTGGTCCGAGTGATGGTTGAGACAGGCTATCGATGGTATCCCGAGTATACCATCGAGGAGCAGTTTCGAGACTTTAATCAAAGCCAATACTTTTGCACAGTCAGGATTTACCCTTCCTATCCTGGATCCACTGAACCCCTCCATTGCTCTTATGGACTTGGGGTTACCATCGAGATGTCCGTGCAGGACGCAGCTTACTCAATGATGACTATCATACGAGCCAGAACTGCCTTGCTTCAGAACACTGACTTCCGCTATATGCCAGCATCACTCCCTGGGGCACAAGGGTACTATCAGGCTACTTACTGTGATCCTACCCATGAGGATTCACTACTCCGCACCACCACCGAGATGCTTGAGGACAAGGACCGTGAGAATCGGGCCTTGCGAATGGAGCTCTTTAATGCTCGTTCTGATCACTGGGCCACTCTGACACGGTTTGCACCTGCCGTGCAGGCTGGGTATATGGACATGAGGGACTTGTACCCCGTGCGGTCTGGTCTGCCAGATTGTATGGAATGGCGTGATGTAGGAGGCATCACCCCTCCTCGTGGACCCCGTCTGCCACCGTTTGTTGGACCAAGGCCACACCCGAGCCCTTATGGACCACAAGCTCCACAGGACCGACTGTTTCCAGATGATCATGTTCAGCTCCCAGGACATGGTGGTGATTTCTATGAAGATTACTACGGAGACGTCTGAGTTGGTGGTAGTTCCACTAGTATTGTAACAGTTGTATTCTCCATAGTCCTGCGTGTCTTGTGGGATACGACTTGGTGTGTATCACGTTCCGGAGGTGTAGAAAAATAATGTATAGGAGCTTGGAATGCCTCTGATGAGATGTATCGTCTTTCATCGTAGCTATACTCTAGCCTGGACTTGTACTAAACTATGTATGGTGTGTATGACCGTTGGTATATGTATGTCAGTTGCTATATTACCATGCCATACTGATGATCATCTCTGCATTCCGTGTTATCCATTACATTCCGCATTTCCCTGCCAAGATTTAGCCATCCTTGTCTAAACCGTTGTCTTGTTTCTCCTAGGATGGTCAACACCCGCAACAACCCTACTGTCCAGGCGCAGGGTGAAGCCAATGCAGTTAGGGGGGAGAATCTGCCTCAACCGCCTTCTCTGGCCGAAGTCATGCTGGAGGCAGAAAGAAACAAGCGTGAGACTAACCGCTTGCTAGAGCGAATTGAGCAGAATACTGCACGCCATCAGAGGAACGACTTGGTGTCCATCAATGACTTTATCAAGTAGTACCCACCGAAGTTTAACCATTCCGTCGAGCCCCTCGATGCGGATGATTGGCTTCGCAGCATCACCCATAAGCTACGTTCTGCCAACGTAGCCGAAGCTAATAACGTTACCTACGCTGCCTATCACCTCGAAGGCCCTGCTAGGCTTTTGTGGGAAAACTTTGAGGCTATGCGCCCAGCCGGCCAAATCACTACCTGGGCTGAATTCAGTGAGGCTTTCCGTGAGCATCACATTCCGAAGGGTCTCATAGATAGTAAGCGGGAAGAATTCTGCAACTTCACCCAAGGCAGACTGACTGTGGATGCATACAGCCGTGAGTTTGGAAACTTAGCACGCTATGCTCCTGAAGAGGTATCCACCGACGCCAAGAAGCAGGCAAGGTTCCGCAAGGGACTTAGCCCCGAGCTTCGCCGTGATCTTCGTCTGCACGAGTGCACCTCCTTCCAGAAGTTGGTCAATAAGGCCATCAGTGCTGAGACAGGTCAGACTGACTATGACGCTACACGCAAGCACTCTCGCGATTTTGGTTCCTCATCCGGCTCCGGATCTCAGAAGCGCCGGGTCTGGATTCCAAACACTGCTCTGCCACCTAGGTTCACTCCGAGGCCATCCTTCGAGGCGCCTCGCCCCAACCAGCAGTATGCACCGCCCAAGGTCTATGGTGGCCCCGCTGCTAATGCTGCTCCACGCCCCAATGTTGTGACATGCTTCAAGTGTGGAGAAATGGGTCACTATTTGCGCGAGTGCCCCCGAAACAACCCCAATCAACCTGGACAGTCCGTTGGCTGTGGTAAGCCAGCAGGAAAGACTTACTACGCCAAGCCAGCCACCACTGCACGTGGCCATGTCAACTATGTTTCAGCTGAAGAAACTCATGAGGATCCCAACGTCGTCCTTGGTACGCTCCTTGTTAATTGCCATCCGGCAACTGTTCTTTTCGATACTGGAACATCTCATTCATTTATCTCTGAGAGCTATGCTCGATTGCACAACACCACATTTTGTGACATGCCCACCTCCATGGTAATTCAAACCCCTGGATCTAAGTGGCAAACCTCTAGGATAAGCTATGGAAATGAAATTCTTGTCGACAGATTGGTCTTCCTTGCATCACTAATAGCTCTCAAGTCCTCGGACATAAATATCATCTTGGGTATGGACTGGATGTCAGCTCATTATGCTAAGATTGATTGCTCTTCTAGAACTGTTCAACTCACCCATCCGTCGGGCAAGACAGTCAATGTTTTGACCCGAGTGTCTAAGCGTCAGCTTTACTCATTAAATGCCAACCCTCTTCCAGACCTTGAAGATGTTCCGGTAGTCCGTGACTTTCCGGATGTCTTTCCAGAAGAACTAACAGGTATTCCACCTGACAGGGATGTCGAGTTCGTGATAGACCTTGTTCCAGGAACCGTCCCAATCTCTAGAAGACCCTATAAGATGGCACCCCTAGAGCTAGTCGAGCTTAAGAAACAACTCGATGAGTCCTCGAAAAAGGGTTTCATCTGTCCTAGTTCTTCTCCATGGGCTTGCCCCGTCCTCTTCGTCAAGAAGAAGGATGGTACGGATCGGATGGTTGTAGATTACCGACTTGTCAACCTAGTCACTATCAAGAACAAGTATCCGCTCCCCAGGATCAACGACCTGTATGATCAGCTTGCTGGATCCTCAGTCTTCTCTAAAATGGATTTGAGGTTGGGCTACCATCAAATCAAAATCAAGAACGGGGACATTCCTAAAACGGCCTTTATTACTCGTTATGGCCAATACGAGTACACCGTCATGTCTTTCGGTTTAACCAATGCTCCAGCCACCTTCTCTCGGTTAATGAACTCGATCTTCATGGAGTATTTGGATAAATTCGTCGTAGTATACCTCGATGATATACTCATCTACTCCAAGAATGAGGAAGAACATGCCGAGCATCTAAGGCTAGTATTGACGAAACTTCGAGAGCATCGCCTTTATGCTAAATTCTCTAAGTGTGAATTCTGGTTGCCAGAAGTGACCTATCTAGGCCATGTAATCTCTGGTAAGGGTATTGCTGTCAATCCTGAGCGAGTTCAAGCCGTCCTTGACTGGACTCCACCTGAATCGGTCAAGCAAGTTCGGAGTTTCCTTGGCTTAGCGAGCTACTGTCGCCGCTTCGTCGAGAATTACTCCAAGGTTGCTAAACCTCTATCTGAACTCCTCAAGAAAGATAAAAAGTTCGAGTGGACCCCACAGTGCGAGTTCAGCTTTCAGGAACTAAAAAGACGCCTGACAACTGCTCCCGTACTCATACCACCAGATTTTTCTAAGGACCTTGTTATCTATTGCGACGCCTCGTGACAAGGACTAGGTTGCATACTCATGCAAGATCGTCATGTGATTGCCTACGCTTCCCGACAGTTGCGTCCACATGAGGATAATTATCCCACACATGATCTAGAGCTTGCCGCCGTAGTCCATGCACTCAAAACATGGCAGCATTACCTTCGCGGTAATCGTTGCGAGATTTTCACCGATCACCAAAGTCTGTAATAGATCTTCACCCAACCGGATTTGAATCTCAGGCAAAGACGTTGGGTCGAGTTGATCACAGATTACGACTTAGGAATAACTTACACCCCGGGCAAAGCCAACGTCATGGCTGATGCGCTAAGTCGTAAATCTTGTTGTAACAACTTGATGTTACAACAAAGTCAACCACTTCTCCACGAGGAATTTCGTAAGCTTAACCTTCACATTATTCCTCGAGGGTTCCTATCCACCCTGGTGGCGAAACCTACCCTTACGGATCAGATCATCAAATCTCAGAAGGTAGATCCGGGAATCTCCCGTATTAAGAGAAACATCAAGAAAGGAGTTGCGGATTGTTTCTCCGTTGACGACCAAGGAGTTGTGTTCTTTGGAGACCGTCTAGTAGTTCCCAAGGTACGCAACCTGAGGCATTTGATCCTTAAGGAAGCTCATGAATCTCCTCTCACCATTCATCCCGGTAGTACTAAAATGTATCAAGACCTACGCCAGAGGTTTTGGTGGACTAGGATGAAGAGAGAAATTGCTCAATACATTGCTAATTGCGACGTCTGTCGTCGTGTTAAAGCAGAGCATCAACGGCCTGCTGGCACCCTTCAACCTTTGGCTATTCCTGAATGGAAATGGGATAAAGTCGGTCTGGATTTCATTACCGGGTTTCCCAGGACCAAGAGAGGGAATAATGCTATCTTCGTTGTTGTCGATCGTCTTTCCAAAGTAGCCCACTTCCTACCTGTTCGTGAGAGTATAACCGCGAGCCAGCTAGCTGACTTGTACATCTCCCGAATAGTGTCTCTTCATGGTGTTCCATTGGAAATTAACTCAGACCGTGGAAGTCTCTTCACCTCTCGATTTTGGGAAAGTTTCCAAAATGCTATGGGAACTCGTCTCTCCTTTAGCACCGCCTTCCACCCTCAATCAAGTGGTCAGGTAGAATGAGTCAATCAAATTCTGGAGGATATGCTCCGAGCTTCTGTCATCTCTTTCGGCATGGATTGGGAGAAATGCCTTCCATTCGCCGAGTTCGCTTATAACAATAGCTATCAAGCTAGCTTGGGCAAAGCTCCTTTCGAGGTTCTCTATGGACGAAAATGTCGAATGCCTCTTAACTGGTCAGAAACCGGGGAAAGACAACTCTTTGGCCCGGATATTATTCAGGAAGCAGAGGAGCAGGTTCGCATTATTCGTGAGAAATTGAAAACAGCCCAATCTCGCCAAAAGAGCCATTATGACCGCAAACATAAGGCTATGACTTTTGAGGTTGACGAGAAAGCTTACCTTCGGGTTACTCCTTTAAAGGGAACCCATCGACTCGGTATCAAAGGAAAATTGGCTCCTCGTTACATTGGACCCTTTCGCATTCTTGCCAAGCGAGGAGAAGTTGCCTACCAGTTGGAACTACCTCTGCATCTTTCCAAGGTTCATGACGTCTTCCACGTTTCTCAACTCAGGCGTTGCTTCTCGGATCCTATCCGTGGAGTGGACCACGAAACGCTTGATCTCCAAGATAATCTGTGACACCCAAAACTTTTTTTGGCTTTATCAAACTTTTATTTGATTTGAGGGAGGTTATTTAAATTTTCCTTCTAAAGGACTCTCCTTCTCAAAAATGTTCTTTTATAACAAGTATTTTATTTGGTTCCATCCAAAACTTGATCTTTGGTCTTGGAGGTTTTTCCATCCTATGTTGACTCAACACAAATGTTTTTCATTTGGGAAAAAGCTCTTGAAAATCTTTTGTTTTTAAAATAGCCCTATGGCATTTGGAGTGATTCTTCCCCTTTCAAAATCTCCTCTTGCCATGACCTAAGTGGAAATCCCCTCCCAAAAGCCATTCCCCATCTTTGTGTCAAAATAAACTTCAAATCCAGCAAGTTGAACTCCCCCATGATTTTACTTCCATTTATTTCTTATCAAAAATATTTTTCTGCCTTCTATTTTGACCCTTGGAGATTTACAAAGGAACTACCATTTCTCCTTTGAGTTTTGCCTCCAAACAAATTTCCCTGGCTAGTCCTTAGAGCCCTCAACCAAGATCCATGAAGATCCACTAGTCTCCAGTTCAAAAATTTCAAATTGTGCTTGCTGCAAGTTTGGACCATATTTGTCAAATTTGATGAAATTCATTTGTTTTCTCCTCCTAAAAATCTGAGAAAATTCAGGCAGCCTCTGGATGCATCGAGAGGTCACCTCACCAAGTCCCAGCTCCAGAATTTTTTTCCTCATGCCAAATCATTTCGTCGAACACCTGAAGGGCACTGTTACTGTCAAGTTCAGAAAGTACAGAGATACAGTTTCAGAAGCCGCTGTCGTTTTCTTCAGAACCTCTCCTCGATCTCGCCAGTAGCCGCGCTGGCGCCTTGCTCCCTGTTCCTCCCTTCTTATCCCTGCGCCGCACGATCGCCTGGACACTTGCGGGCGTCGGCGACGAGCTGGTGGAGGTGCGCCTCCCCGTGAGTGGCGGCAGCAGCGCCCATTGCGGCTGCCAGAGAGGCGCAGTGTTGGACGGCGCCGTCCAGCGCCGCCCAAGCCACCAGAGGCCACCGCGTGGCCGTCCACTCACCTATGCACGCTGCAGGCCCGTCGTCGTGAACTGGAAGGCGCGGAGCGCGCTCCCTGCCGCCGCCGTACCCGTACGGCCGTTCCGTCGAGGACCGGCGCATTACACCAAGCCCGACCGAGGTTTAGCGGAGGAACGGTGCCAGTGATCCACCACGATGATGCCTAACCTCCTAAACCCCCTGCCCAACCTCTGCCTCGCCGTAATTTCTCGCCGGCGTTATCCCGTTCACGGCCACCCCCTCGGATCGCCTATGAAAGGAGGCCCTGAGCTGGAACTCGAACCCGCACCATCTCTACACACCACTAGTACCACGCCAAGCCACTGGGCAGGCCCCGAGGAACTCTTCTTCCCCAACTCCGGCCGCCTCGACCCGCTTCGGGATCCAGCACGATTCACTCCCGTGCGTGCACCCCTACCTCTCAGCTCATGCCAGTAGTCTCCTAGTGCATCCACCTCTCTGACCCGCGCATCAATTTGGAGTTTGCAGCACCCACCGAAGTATTCCACCATCGCCCGAACCACCGTCCGCCGGAGATAGGGTCGCCGTCGACGTGGTGCTCTCCGACGGTCAAGTCCACCACCCACCGACGCGGAAGAACACCCTGAACCCATAGGTACCCTCCGATCACTCTGCCTCGCCGTGGTTCAACACCGGCGACCACCGCAGCCTTCGGGCGCCGGCGAGCCCTGTTGGAGTTTTAAACCTGACGGGTGGGACCCCCCCGTCAGCCTCTCTTCTTTTCCCCTTCGAACCGTTTTCTGAAGGCGCCTTCGGGCAAATGTGTTTTCTCGCTGGGCTAACGTATTTCCTACCGAACCGTTTTCTGTTTTCTCAAACAAGCCCCTGGATCTTTTCTGTTTCATCACAGATTAGTCCTTGGACTAAAACCCTTATATCTTTTTAATAAAAGATGCTTTTTGATTGATTCTTTTTCTGTCAGTCTTATATTTTGTCTAGTTTTTATAGTATTTATTTGGAAAAATTTTGGGACAATTTTTATACACGCAACGGTTTTCACGTTAGTATACGGTTTCGTTATACCGTAGGTTCCGGAGGAGGTGACGGAGCCGCGAACTTCGCCGAGCTAGACTCCGACTTCTCCGGACAAGGCAAGCATGTTTGAACCTTTGATATGATGGGTGTTTTGCATGTTTGCTTGATTAGTTTGTGCATGCAATATGGGCATCCGTAAGTGTTTCGTTGCAAGCAGGGCAACTAACCGTGTGCTTCGAAGTTTATTGTGAATCTCTTGATGAGAGATGACCTGATCATGTGGTGACATGAGAGGTAGTAAGATGGTATTGTTGTAGCATGCCAGTCTTATGTCAACCGTTAAACTCCGACGTTAACGTGGACCGAGCCACGTTATCGTTCGTCCCCTCCCGTGCTGCCACATGTTTTCTGCAAAGAATACGGTTTAGTAAGTTGCAAACCTCTTTCCTTGTACACACCAAATAGAGGGGCCGGGATGAGGGTTCCATGGCCCTGGATTAAAGACAGTCATCCGGTCAGGGGGCATGGGTGTTTCCGGTTGGGACCGAGAGGGGGGCACCCTTAGAGCGCGCGGTATAAATTTGATCCCATGCTACGCGAGGTTGTAGCCTCCCCGTCTCAAAGTTTTTCTTGAACGTTGCCTAGGGTGTTTCCTGGCATCGGAATGTGGAATGGGTGTGTACTGGTTAGATGTGTTTCTCCTAAAATACCGTAAACGGAACTAGTCCTTTGTGACTACTGAAATCCGTTGGCTGTGGTTAAGAGTACAAACTCTGTAGAGTCAAATCCTTCCGAGTCATCGTGTCCATGGTCAAAGACCGTGGCCAGCATATCCATATCCATGTCAGTCCCTGTGTCAGTCTCCGTGGAAATCCCCGGTAAACAAGCTTGAGTGGTAAACTCTGTTGAATGTTATTCCTGTGGATGGACTAACCGGTTTATTATTTCGTACCTGAGTATATCCTTGAGGTGATTCAAATTCATGAGTTACTGGAATATCAAGTTATGTGAACTAAGCCCTTTATGTGATGTCGCTCAGACGTCCGACTGTGGCACTCTTGTCATTTACTTTTCATATAAGCCCTTTATGTGATGTCGCCCAGACGTCCGACTGTGGCACGCTCGTTATTTACTTTTGATATAAGCCCTTTACGTGATGTCGCTCAGACGTCCTACTGTGGCACGCACTGTCATTTATATTCCAATATAAGCCCTTTATGTGGTGTCGCCCTGACGCCCGACTACGGCATTGTTAATTTATGTGTATCCTTTCGAGGAGTCATTCAGACACTCGATTGGCCTTCAGTATTACATTGGGATTTCGGGAGGACTACCGCCCGACTTCCCTTTTATTTCCCATGCATAGCTATTTTATTATCTGAGTGCGCATTATTAATCTGTTCATATGCATCATGTTTACATTTGTTATATCTTATGTCCAAACTGTCTTGCGAGTACTTTCATAGTACTCACCTGGCTTGTTGATTTGGCCAGATGTTGACGAAGGCGATCTCATGGATGAAGAGTTTGATAGTGAGTCCGACGCCTAGAGGAGTCCCAGTCAGTCTCGTGCGATCCTGGATATTGGTCACTTGTATTATATACGCTTCCGCCACCCACAATAAGAGTCCTCGAGCCTCACTCCGACGCTCGATGAGCTGTTAGATTCAGGAGTCATGTCACCCACTTCACTGTGACATATCCACCACCACTTTTATTACGAGTCAGTAGTATGCCACCATACCCCTTTGTGTCATATCCGCCTTTATGTATATTATCGGCGTGCTTGTAATAAATTGTTGAGCAGCCTCCGCTCAACCTTGTATTATATTTAGTACTCCTGGATATTTCTATAATCAAGAAATTGTCTACCAGTAAGAAGGAATTCTTCTCTACTGGTCCGTAAAAGGGATCGGTTTCTCAATAAATGTTTTATTGGAAAACCGGTCGTGACAAGCTTGGTATCAGAGCCAGGCTGACTGTAGGAAGCCACTAGGTGCGATCGCTAATCGGTTATTAGCGTTTTTAGTGCTTTTTCAACATTTTGCAAATTTAGCTATTTTCTGTTGGTCATCATAAATTTATGATTTGACTACTCAGAATTTTTGCCTACTTTTGTAGATGGATGGCAGCGGCTGCGAGACTCGGGTGTTCACTAATGTGCCCGAGGGGTTTGTCAAACTCCTCGTCTCCATCACCAAGCTCACGATCGGGCCAGCGACTCGTCCGGAGTTCACGCTTTACCAGCACGAGCTCAGCAACGACGTGTCTATGCACCAGGCTGTGGTGCAATTCAAGGGAGGACGTTCTGCATCTCGCCACTTCCGTTTTGTGGGAAGGGCCATGCCTACGGAGAGGCATGCCATGTAGATGGCCGCCCGTGAGGCGATAGCTCGCCTTCGGGATATTCTTCCTACGATGAAGACTCGTCGCTACCGCTACCTCCCATTCCATGTGCCATATACTTGTCACTATGCATTCGCCTGCCATAGGGGAGAGAGGGATGAAGCTATCGAGATGCTTGTTGAGTATCTCAAAGCTCTGGAGGCAGCTTTCGACAACCTCGTGGACGATCTTGTGGCTGCCCGCATGGACTTAGTTCGGGGCTGTTCTGCCAACAGGAGGGAGCTTCTCCACATGGCACCGCCACTGACTTTCGTCTCGTCCTCAGCATCCTATTCACCTGCCATTTTGGCCACCGCTCGCCGTCTGCCTACCACTGAGGAGTTCGACCAGGTCATTGCTCCTACTCCAGTCAGAGCTGCACCGCCTGCCGCTCCCACACCACCGCCTGTCGCACCCGCGCCATCTCCTCAGCGCAGTGCTACGCGCCTGGAGCCTATTAGGGAGGAGGTGGAGGTTGAGTCTCCTGCACCGCTGGGTCTTACCCTCGGCAGGCAGAAGGACATCTTCACCATCTCCGACTGAGTACGCCTAGTAGCCGCGCGATGTGCCTGCTTGTATGATATGTTTCATATGTACATAGGTTTGTAGTAGTTTGTGTGCGCATCATGTAGGACCCGGAGAAGTGCACTAGCCTAAATAACATGTCAGGAATGTGTACGCACATCCTGAGTGCTGTATCGTATAATTACGTATCGCGTGTAAGATATGTACTGAGCAGTCCTTCTCCGTGCGAAATCAAATATTTTCTTGAAAAATCTTGAGGTCTAAATTTTTGCCTTTGCAAAATTTTCCTTGTGCCACACAGTTCTTCTCATGAGTTTTATTTTAAAATGCCCAAATAATCTTGAAGGTATTTTTAGGCTGTTGAGAATATTTTCAAATGTGCCTCTGAATATTTTTAGGTTTTTCTTAAATGGAATAGTATTTATACTATTTCAAAACACAGAACAGAAACAAATAAAAAGAAAAACAGAAAGTAGAGAGAGAAACTTACCTGGCAGCCCACCTGGCGGCCCAGCACTGTGCTGGCCCATGGCCAGTCAGCTGCTTGCTCCCGCCAGAGCAGGCAGAGAGGTGACGCCGGCGTGCGCGAGCTCGCCACGGCGCCACCTGCTTGCCGCCTCGCCCGTAGACGAGCTGGATGACCCCCACGTCACGCCCCCGAGCCCCTAGACACCTCCATTCGCCCCCTGCACCTCTTCCTCGCCTCCCTCCACCATGGCCGACGCAGCCGCTGCCACCTCACCGACGTAGCCGTAGCCACCGCCGTCTCCGCATCACCTGACCGTGTCTAGCAGCTCCGCCGTCGCTTTCTCCTTCGAGCAAGTCGAGCCCCGAGCGCCCGCTTGCCCCGAAGCCACTGCTCTGACCTCGGCTTCACTGCCCACCACCGGAGATCCCCTTCGCCATCACCACCGTAGCAGTTCGTCCCCGACAGCGCCGCCTAGCTCATCGCCTTTGCCGTGAGCTTCTGCCCCTTCCCCATCCTCTCATTCTTGCTGCCGCCTTTTGCTTTGACCGTAACCAGCAGCACCGCACACGCCGCCGCACGAGCTCGTCGCCGACGAGGCTCCGGTGACCAAATGGTCCAGTGCATATGTGTGTCATCTTTGTGAGCACTTGCAGCACCCGTAGAGACTAACCATTGATCCTCCCGTGCACCGTGTCGTCGTTTTCGTCGGCACCCGAACTCCGGCGGCCGCAAAAGAGATCGCCGCCGTCGACTCCGGTCAGCCCAGGCCCAACCACGGCCACCAACGGACGCGCCGTTGCGTCAGCTAACCGTAGAGCCCAACGGCGCCTCGAACGGTGCCCCGTAGAGCAAACCCGAGGCACAGGAGCGCCGCTGAGCTCGCCGGCGGCTAACCGCCGGCGTGTTAGGCCTGTTGACGAGGGGTTTGACCTCCCCTGGGTCGATGACATGTGGGGCCAGCCCCTGTTAATTTCCTAGTTTAGGTTAACTAAAATAGGATTAGCCCCGTGACACTGACAGACGGGTCCCACCATTCAGGTTTGACCTGGACCGCCCAGTTGACCGCTGACGTCATCATGACACACTGCTGACGCAATAAGTAATTTAATTACTGGAATTATTCTTATACAGGAAAATCCAGAAAATATCACAAACTTCAAAAAATCATAGAAAATAATCTATAGCTCAGAATGAAAAGATTTATATATGAAAAATGATCAGAAAAATCCATTCTATCCATCTGTACTGGTTTCATGCATGTTTAAGCAAATTAACCTACTGTTTAATGCAGAACAAGATAAAGCACTAATAAGGGCCACATATGATCTTGGAATTTGAATCTTTGATTCAAAATAGTCCAAACCCATCTGGTCTTAGTTGCATTAGCCCAATACATTCATTTTGCCATGTCTCATGCATGCATCATATTGTTGCACTTTGCTTGGTGTTGATTGTGCTTCGATGTGTTCTTCGTGGTAGGCTCTGCCTCCGAGGATATTCACGAGTATCCAACTGAAGGGCAGTATCCCACCACCACTCCGTCAGGCAAGCAACCCATTGATCATTTCGATACAAACCCATCTTCTCGCTTCTGCTCTCATTTACTGCATTAAGACAACGCGATTCAAACTGCTGTGTGTTGCGGTAGTTGAACCCACTTTCCTTTGCATGACCTGTCATTGCCACAGTAACTAGATGAAACCCACTAGCATGTGTAGAAGTTGATTGAGCCATGTTGTGTTCCTACAATGCTATGCTTGCTACGCTTAGAGTCGTGTCAGGTCTGGCTCATCAGGGTGATGAACTAGAGTGAAAGCGTGTGTCGGTAATGAGAGTGAGGTGTTGAATACGTTTTGGTAAATGTATCGATGAGAGGCCATGTAGGAGTACATGGTGGGTTGTTTCATTGAGACCGTCCCTAAGAACTGAGATCTGTATGCGTGATTTAAGATTCAGCTACTACCACGCATTGGGCCCGAAACCAATGGACCCCCTCGGCTTCTTAATCACCCTTGTCCTCTGTCCAGGAGTTGCACGTAGTTTCTGGTGTTTGTAGTAAGCTGGAGGCCGTGGACAACGCTGACCAAGGGGTGGGCTGTGATGCGGTAGGCTCGTGGCACGGTGTACCGAGTCGCCCGTTTGGTGTCCGGGAACCCTGCACACATCGTTTGGGGTCGTATGTGGAAACCTCGGCCGGACTCCCTGCGGATGGAACCTGAATAGGCGATAAACCTGGACTAGAGACTTGAGTGTTTAGGTAGGCTATGGCCGACACCCACGTTGGGGTTCCGCTTGAAGGTTGCCGAGTACACGTCGTGTGACGACGGTAAGTGGTGAGAGCGTGTGTGACGAAGTACACCCCTGCAGGGTATAAAACTATTCGAATAGCCGCGTCAGCGGTAAAGGACTACTTGGTCGCTTATGCAGTTCATAGACAAGTAAATGGATACTACTAAAAGCCTCAAGATAAGTGTGAGTACTGCAGATGGCTCTCTCGTGGGATGACGAGGGAGGATCCACGGTGGAGTATTGAGATGGTGATTAGTGGACTCGTGTGCGAAAACTATTTTACAAGTGGTGTCTCGTAGGATAGCTTAGCCAAGAGTGAAGCTGGCTTGCTGCATTAACCCCACTACCTTCTTGAGAATGAACATGTATAGTAGGATCTGTTGTAAGACTTGCTGAGTACCTTTGTACTCATGTTGCTTCAATTACTGTTTTCAGACGACAACACCGCCCCTTCCGATGGGTTCTATGTAGAACTCGACGACGACGAGTGACTTGCCACCCAGGTGGTGATCTAAGCTTGTGAAGGGCCTACGTAGATAGACAGGCTTCATCAAGCCTTCTTTCTTTCTAGTGTCTGTACCCAGACAAGTTGCTTCCGCATGTGCTTGTATGATTGTATGACTTAAGTGTCGGGTCATGTGACCCCTATCTGTATGAACATGTTATGTAAGGCTCTCCGGAGCCCTTTAAATAAAGTACTTTGAGTCGTAGAGTTTTGTTGTGATGCCATGTTGTATTTACACATATCGATCATATTGTGTGTATGATTGAAATGCTTGGTATGTGTGGGATCCGACAATCTAGTTGTTTATCCTTGGCAGCCTCTCTTATGGGGAAATGTAGTCTAGTGCCTCGTTGAGCCATAGTAGTCCGCTACAGCCCGGTTCACCGGAGTCCTGCTAGCCCAGCACTACTGCTCTGGACACTTGACTGGCCGGCATGTGTTTCACATCGTTCCTGTGTCTGTCCCTTCGGAGAAATGTCACGCGGTGACATCCGGAGTCCTGCCTAGCCTGCTACAGCCCGGGTTCCCGGAGTCCTGTTAGCCCAGTGCTACAGCCCAGATTCACACGCTGGTGACCGACACGTTCGATGTTGATTCATGTATGCCTGTCCCCATACGTTAGTGCCGCTTTGGGTTCACGACTAGCCATGTCGGCCCGGGTTCTCTGTCATATGGATGCTAGCGACATTGTCATATACGTGAGCCAAAAGGCGCAAACGGTCCCGGGCCATGGTAAGGCGACACCCGTGGGAGTACCGTGCGTGAGGCCGCAAAGTGATATGAGGTGTTACAGGCTAGATCGGTGTGACTTAGAATCGGGGTCTTGACAAACGTTTTTTTTGCGAAATACAGAGGCCCTTTTGGTGGGTCCCTGATGTTAGGTGGAGGAATCATTATTTTGCGCGTAATAAGGAGGCATTTCCTTGCGTGCGACCGTGGACCCAGCTGTCGGCCTCTCCACGTACAGTCCACTTCAGATGCATGTCGGTCGTTGACCACGTTGACCAGGCCGCGCCGAGAGCACCAGGGCAGTGGACGACGGCGAGGCCTAGGAAGGGAACGACACGGAGGCAGGGAAGACTCGGCAGTTGTTTCCCACGCGGAGGGGAGTACGACTGTACGAGGGTTTACTGGTTCGTCTGTCGTCGCCGGAGAATAACAGCAGGTGTGGGTGAGTAGAGGGATGGCTGGGCCAGCGATGGGAGTACGGTGGGGCGGTGAGGCCTGCGCGGCAGCAGAGCCGACCGCGGGGAGGAGGGAGCAGGCAGTCCCGCCGGCGCTTGTTTGAGCGGCTGGAGCAGGAAGAGCAGAGATTGAAGAAGCACGACGGCCGTTGGATGGACATCCAACAGTCAGTGCTTGTGTGTCAACCTTTTTTTAGGAAAGCTTGAAATCTGTGGAAAACAGCATACAGCCCATCTGCCATTATTTCTAATAATTTACAGCCCATTTGCTAATTCTTAAGGTTTTTTTGGAGCCCATATTCTTTTTGTTAGCATTACAGCCCATATTGTGGCCACGGTTAAAAAATTATACGAAATTTTGCATATTTCGATGCGGTCCGAACTGTTTTTAATCCCGAAATTTCAACTCACATTCAAAATGATTTTAAAAATAAATGTATATCAATATAAAATCCAACAAATTCTCCACGCATAAAAATTAATGTAATTTAAAATCTTGAAATAAAAAAAAAGATATTTGAAACTAATTGCCGGTTTGATGTGTTTTAAAAATGTACAACCCATTTCTCATTACTGATGGGCCATTTTCTCGGCCAGCCGAATGAAAGCTCTCCTCATCTTGAAAGATTTGCAGCCCAACAGGCCTGACAAAGCGACTTACTTGGCAAATCACAAAAAAACTGGGCTGTGGCCGTGGACCCAGCTGTCAGCCTCTCCACGTACAGTACTCTTCCGATGGAAGTCGTTCCTTGACCACGTTGACCACGCCGCGCGGAGAGCACCACAGCGGTGGACGACAGCGGGGCCTAGGAAGGGGACTACGCGAAGCCGGGGAAGACGCGGCAGTGGAAGCCCGTGCGGAGAGGAGTACGAGGGTTCACTGGTTCGGCTGCGGTGTGAGGCTGCCGTCGCCGCAGGGCCTGGCCAGCGATGGGAATAGTAGGGGGTGGTGAGGCCTCTGCGGCAGCATAGCCGACCACAGGAGGCAGGAGCATGCGGCACGACCGGCGCTGCTTTGGGCGGCTGGAGCAAGAAGACCAGAGGTTGAAGAAGCACTACGGCCGTTGGATGGACATCGTACGGTCACTGGAGCTAGAATCGTTCATATTGACTAAGTTGACAAAGCCCTTCGTCCCCGTCAACTTAGTAGGCCCACAAGTCAGCCTCCCACCAAGGTGGGTCCCAGCTAGCCGGGGGAGTATTCATTTTTTTGTGCGTAATAAGGAGGCACTTCCGGTGGGTCCGAGCTGACAGCGGGAGGAACGTTTTTTCGTGAAATACGGTGGCCCGTCCGGTGGGTCCCAGCAGTCAGGGGGAAATGATTTTTTTTCGCAAAATACTGGTGGCCCGTCCGGTGGGTCCCCGCTGTCAGGTGGAGGAATAATTATTTTCCGCGTAATAAGGAGGCACTTCCTTGCGGCTGCCGTGGACCCAGCTGTCAGCCTCTCCACGAACAGTACTCTTCCGATGGAAGTCGGTCGTTGACCACATTGACCACGCCGCGCGGAGAGCACCACGGCGGTGGACGACGGCGAGGCCTAGGAAGGGGACGACGCGGAGCCGGGCAAGACGCGGCAGTGGATGCCCACACGAAGAGGAGTACGAGCGTTCACTGGTTCGGCTGCGGTGTGAGGCTGCCGTCGCCGCAGAATAACAGGGGGTGTGGGTGAGTGGAGGGATGGCCTGGCCAGTGGTGGGAGTAGTATGGGGGCGGTGAGGCCTCCGCGGTAGCACAGCCGGCCACGGGAGGCAGGAGCAGGCGGCACGACCGGCGCTGCTTTGGGCGGCTGGAGCAAGAAGACCAGAGGTTGAAGAAGCACTATGGCCGTTGGATGGACATCATACGGTCACTGGAGTATTGACTAAGTTGACAAAGCCCTCCGTCCCTGTCATCTTAGTAGGCCCACAAGTCAGCCCAACAATATGGTGGGTCCCAGCTAGCAGGGGTACTCATTTTTTGGGCGTAATAAGGAGGCACTTCCTTGCGTGCGAAGATATAGCTGGTGGGTCCGACCTGTCAGCGGGGGGAACATTTTTTTCGCGAAATACAGAGGCCCTTCCTGTGGGTCCTAGCTGTCAGGTGGAGGAATCATTATTTTGCGCGTAATAAGGAGGCATTTCCTTGCGTGCGGCCGTGGACCCAGCTGTCAGCCTCTCCACGTACAGTCCACTTCTGATGGATGTCGTTCATTGACCACGTTGACCAGGCCGCGCCGAGAGCACCAGGGCGGTGGACGACGGCGAGGCCTAGGAAGGGAACGACACGAAGCTGGGGAATACTCGGCAGTTGTTTCCCACACGGAGGAGTACGAGGGTTTACTGGTTCGTCTGCCGTCGCCGGAGAATAACAGCATGTGTGGGTGAGTAGAGGGATGGCTAGGCCAGCGATGTGAGTACGGTGGGGCCGTGAGGCCTGCGCGGCAGCATAGCCGGCCGCGGGAGGAGGGAGCAGGCAGTCCCGCCGGCGCTTGTTTGAGCGGCTGGAGCATGAAGAGCAGAGATTGAAGAAGCACGACAGTCGTTGGATGGACATCCAACAGTCACTGCTCTCGTGTGTTGACTAAGTTGACAGGGCGTTGCGTGTGCGTCAACCTTTTTTTTATGAAAGCATACGCGTCAACCTGTAGTAGGCGCACAAGTCAGCCTCAAATCTGTGGAAAACAGCATACAACCCATTTTCCATTATTTCTAATAATGTACAGCCCATTTGCTAATTCTTAAGAATTTTTTTGGAGTCCATCTTCTTTTTGTTAGCATTACACCCATATTGTGGCCACGGTTAAAAAGTATACGAAATTTTGCATATTTCGGTGCGGTCAACTGTTTTTAATCTAGAAATATCGATTCACATTCAAACTATTTTGAAAAATAATTTATATAAATATAAAATCCAAATAATTGTCCACGCATAAAAATCAATGGAATTTATGATCTTGTAATGAAAAAAAATTGAAACTAATTCCTGGTTTGATGTGTTTTAAAAATGTACAGCCCATTTCTGGGCAAACCGAATGAAACTCTCCTCGTCTTGAAATATTTGCAGCCCAGCAGGGCCGATAAAGCAAGTAGGCCTTGTTTGGGTATTTCTTAAAAAAAATAGAACTGGGCTAGCCATTTTCAGCAAGAAAAAAACACAACTGGGCTCATGATGTGGTAAACATAAATAAAACCCTGGCTAGAAGGGCCACAGCCCCCGCACAGCCCCGTTGTTACCCTGATCCGTCGCTAAAACTAGTATAAATAACAACTGCTTGTTCCTAAAAAAAACTGCGCGACTTGCTGGGTCCCTGGTGTCAGCCGCTCGTAGTGTAATTCTCTCGTTTATTGACTACGTTGACAATGGCGTGAGCCCCAGATGTCCAACCATTAGGAGGAACCATATTTTTGGGCTTGTACTATAGAGGCACTTACTTGCGTACTGCCATGACGCTGGTGGGTCTCTACTGTCATCCTCTCCACGTACAGTCATCTCCTTGTTCCTCTCGGTTGTTGACGACGTTGACAACGCAAGAGGGCGGCGCACCGCGCACGGCGAGCGAACCAAGGCCGCAAGGCGGAGGACGACGGCGAGGCCTCGGATGGAACGAACAGGAGCCGTTGAAGATGCGCCGGTCCAGTCGCAGGCGGAGGGGAGTACGAGGGTTGACTGGTTCGGGAGCGGGCGCGTGTTGGGGCTGACATCGCTGGAGAATAACAGGACGTGTGGGGGAATAGAGGGAGGGACTGGCCAACATTGGAGGGTACGTACGGTAGGGCGGCGGAGGCGCAGCCAGCCATGGGAGGAAGGAGCAGGTGGAGCCGACGGGGTGGTTTGGTTTGGGCGGCTGGAGGAAGAAGAAGACAAGAGATAGAAGATACACGACAGATGTTGGATGTCAATCCAACGGCTGGTAGGCAAAATCGTTTGTTGACTGGCTAGTAAGTCGACACCACCTTGGATAGGCTATTTCCTCGCGGGTCCCAAATGTCAGAATCCAAATATGTCACGGTCATGCAGCCTTTCCTAGAAAATTTACAGCCCATTTGATGTGCTAGTTCGAAATAAGTTTGTGGGTGCTGGTGGGGGCTAATCACTTGGCTTATGTAATGCATAGTGAGCTCAAGCAGCCGGCGAGAGTGATGTTATTTCCCTTGGTTGGGATTTGTTACAATATTTCACTCTAAATTAAACGAATGGCAAGCCATTTGCCTTGTTTCAAAGAAAATATGATAGTCACAGCCGAGTTGAAAAGGGCAGGAACATCTAACTCCAGCTTACAAACTGTACAAAAGCACGAGGGTTAATTGTTCATCAGGTTTACAAAAAAACAGATTGAAAAGGGCAACAACATCTAACTCCAGCACTGTTTTCGGCAGTCATAGTCAAATGGATCGGTCAGGTCCATGGAATGAACATCCTGGGTCGTAAAATTTACTGGATTATGACCACAATATGTTGTAAATAGAAGCCCGGCACGTTCAGAAGCTCTTTTGCCCACCTGAAACTACTTTTTTTGCTCTTCGACATACCCATCCGTCAAAACCATGCTGCTGATAAACTTAAGCCTGATGGACAATAGTAACCTCGCATTCAGCAGGAAGAATGTGACAAATCTTGTGTTTGCACGGTTGGCTACATATCGTTCTAGCGTTATTGTCTTCATCGAATCTCTTGAGAAGTGAGAAAATCCTGATGCTTACGAATCCACCGATTGGTTATAACTTTCTTACCCCGTCCTGTTGCCTAAATAGACATGAAGATTGAAAACAGTTAAGGTCTAAAAGAAGAGTGTCGAAAGAGCAACAGCTGAACGGTTAATTCTAGTACACTATATGCGGGCTTCCAATGTGCGTGAAATTATCACCTTTATATACAACTTCTCCAGACATGGAAAGCATTGCAGCAAGCCAATAATCTTGTTCAGATCAAAACTATTCATTTGGATATATAAGATCTTGACAGAATCCAGCACCATTGATAGGCCATCCATGGAGAAACTCTTCATTGAGCATAGAACATAATATTAGTACAAAATGTGTACTCCAAGATGAGATATAAATTATGCGCAGAAATTTAAAATGCAGCTTATAGTTACAAGTGTAGATGATAATATAAAGTACCTGAAGAACTGTGGAGCCAAACACCATATTGAAATGAGCACAAAGATCATGTATTACACCCAAGGTCTCCAGTTTAGGCGCAGAGAGGACGGTTATTTGCAACGGTGAATAACTAGAATCAAGGATCAACCTTTGAAGTGAAGGGGCATCTTGGATGATGAGCTGCCTTCCGTCAAAAGAAATTCCAATTATTACAAGGTTAGGCGACTTTATTTGGAGACAATCGATTCTAACTGTGAAAACAAGCACCAAGCACTCCAGCGCAGGGCAACTGGAGTGGATGATGTTGTGCAATGAGGCGTCCGATATACAAACCCGCACAAGTGAAAGTTTCTTGAGAAATGGGAGTCGAAGGTTTAGTACCAGATTGTCTGGTAGGTAGCACAACGCAAAGGTGGCGGTGTGGAGAGAGGACGAAAACCGCGAGATGGACCTCGGTGCTGAGGGCACAAGTTCATGGCGTTCGGTATGTGGTATGTGATTTCCAGGGGAATAGTAGAACTCAAGCAGCCGTAGTTCTATGAATTCAGGGGATTTCAGCCAGGCATCCACCATGCAGGGCATGGTATGCGTTCTCAGGTAGCATGACGGGATGCAGAGGCTTTGAACGGAGCCCCGGTGGGAGGAGATGATGGCTCTGGGGATTTCAAAATCATTGAAGAGAGATAGCTGACGACAGTCGAGATTAAGGGGCACGACACGCCATAGAGGGCGCCACCAAATTGAGAGGACTTGGGTGCGGCAGCAATCCTTGGTGGGGAGAAGCGAGATGATCTCCCCAAGGACGGCGTCCAGGAGATCACTGATACGGTCCACCCAAGATTCTACGGGTTCCTGGGATCCAGTGGGGGCGGGGTCGCCGCTTCTCCCTGCACTGCGGGGTGCGGGATCTACAACAGGCCTCGCCGCTGGCGGGAGCCTCATCTTCTTGGCGCTGGGGTCAGCCGACTCCATTTTCCTCGAGGGCGTCGTGTCACGCTCACGGATTTGAGCAGAGTAACGAATGACGAGCCTAGTTGTAGTGCGAGCGAAGAAGAAGGGGAGCTGGGGGTTTTCTGTAGGAGTGAGGAAGAAGGGGAGCTGGGGTTTTTCTGTAGGAGTGAGGTGAGGAATTTGGGGGTACGAGTGGAGTGTCGGAGTAAATGGCCACGGGTAGCCTAACCGACTCCCCCTGGCTCTTCGAGAAATTACCAGGCCAATCGAGCCTTCAAGCATCCAGAGCACGGGGCCGCCTTCCTCTGGCCGGCTATCACCAAGGCCGGCTACCAGAAGGCGACCCGACCTCGAAAACCTTCCCGAAGAGAGCTACGAGATGGCCGACTCCAGGAAGCCGGCCCCAAGAGGACCGACTCCCAGAAGCCGGCCATGAAGAAGGCCGACTCCCAGAAGCCGGCCAAGACTGCACCCACCAGGGCTGCACCCACATAACGGTGATAAGACGGGGCGTGGCCGCAGTACAGCCTGCCACCCCTGAATCCCGGAGCATGCATGGCCATAGTGCTCCGTACGGGTCAGCCATCCCCCGTCCGGCGCGACACTATAGCCATGTTGACCGCGACGTCACCCACGACAGGCGCCAGTACGGCCCGCGGGCGGCGGGCCCCTTCAGCCAGAGAGACGCTCGAAGGCGGCCCGGCCTCCCCTAGTCGGCCTGGGGCGTAGCCGGCTCCCAATAGCCGGCTACCTCCCTCCCTCAAAGTATGTGCATCATTAAGGAGACAAGACGAGGTGAGGCTACAGTGAGAGCCCGCCAGGCGGCAGCACTGTAGCCATGCTTACCTCGACAAAGCCCTCGTCATCAGGGGCGAGGCAACAGTAACCAGCCGCCGACAAGGCCCCCAGGCGGTGGGGCCGGTCTGTCGGCCAAGAGGCCGGCAGCCGGCGGGACCCACCAGTCGGCGGGCCCCAACGGCCGGCGGAGAAGCCGGCGAGTACAGACACTGACGGCTGGGACCCGCACCCAGCCGGATTACCATTGTACCCCTGGGGGGTAGGCCTATATAAACCCCCCGGGGCACCCATGCAAAGGGTTGATCTCATAGAGTTTTACACACCACATAGAGAGAAAAGGAGAGCTAGCCTTGCCCTTCTTCCTCTAGCCAAACAGCTCAAGGAGCCTCTTGTAGCTACTTGTCTTGATCTAGTGATCATGCGGAGACCCCGCAGAGCAGGATTAGGGGTGTTATCTCCACGGAGAGCCCCGAACCTGGGTAAGATTCGCCGGCGTGCATGTCTTCGCCTTATCCCGTTTCCAGGCACCGGCGATGTCTTACTGGCTCCCACAATGATAAGCCACCCGTTGGCATATGTCGCACCTACCACCTGACATTTGGCGCCCACCGTGGGGCCTGGTGCACCGTCGTCCGGAGACCTGTTCTGGACGGGAACCCTTTTCCTCCCCCGCGAGCGTAGCCAGCCCGCTACGCCCGATGGCGCTTGCCCTGACGCGCTGCAAGGCGTCGACGACGCCTGCGCGGCGAGCTGCCTCGCCGATCTTCTTGGCGAGACTCGCATCTCCGACGAGCCTGCGTCCGACGCGGGCACAGACTGCCCCGAGAGCCGCCTCGTCAGCCTCCTCGACCAGCTTCACGTCTCCAGCGAGCTTGCTGTGGACTTGGAGTCGGTCGGCTCCACCGACCCGATGCTTGTCGACTCCGACACGGCATCGCTTGACGCCTTCCCCACCAACGTGGTGATCATCGACGACCCTCTCCCTCGAGCCGACAGTGGCAGCAGCGCTGTCACTGAGGTGCTGGTCATCAGCCACGGCGCCGTCTCGGGCGAGAACGCCCACGACGCCCTACAAGCGGCGCTGCACGACTTGTCCGTCCCCATCCCGGCCGACGCCGACGCCGAGACTCTGGAGGCACGCCGCCTCGCCCTCATCGCGGAGGGCCAGAAGATAGCATCCATGAGACGCCTCACTGAGGCTCACCAGCGCGAAGTCGACCGCGCCGCCTTTGGTACGCCGCCTCCTGGCGGGCCGAGCCGAGCCGGCCTCGTCAAGAAGCGCGGCGCGGCCATCGCCAGCATGCTGGGAGCAGACCGCCCAGTCTACGCCACGCCACTCGAGAACCTGCGTGCCGCTCAGGCGGCCGTAGACGAGCTGAACGGGCTGGGGGCTGATGAGCTCCCCTACATGACTAGACGCATCCAGCAGCTGATCGACGCGGCCGCAGAACGGCATGAAGCCGGCGCCCGCGCTGAGAGTCCTCCCCCACGCCGAGAACACGCCGCGACATCCCGGACGCCGACTGCAAGCGGCGCCCGCGCAAGAAAAGACAAGGAGCCGGCTGCTAGCCGCAGCCGGACTCGGGTCACCATTGAGCGCGACGCAGAAGGCCGCCCCCGAGCGGTGGAACGACAAGGCAATCCGCCTCCCCCCCGCCTCGTGGGGAGAGATATCCCACCCCGCCGCCTGTCACGCATCCGACTCTCGGCGGCCGACTAGGCCACCGCGAAGGAGTCGGCGAGAATGATGCCCGCCACCGGATCGACCGCCTAGCGCGATCCCTGGCGCTAGAAGAAGAAGATGATGTCGGCCCGCCTTGCTTTGGCCCCCGCATCCGCGACGAGCCCTTCCCCAAAGGGTTCTCACTCCCAAGAGACACGCCAAAATACAACGGCTCCGTGAAGCCGGAAGATTGGTTGATCGACTACTCTACCGCAGTCAGCATAGCAAACGGCAACAGGCGCGTTGCCGTGAAGTACGTCCCTCTCATGCTTCAAGGCACGGCACGCACCTGGCTGAACAGCCTCAAGCCCTACAGCGTCAACAGCTGGCTAGACTTCACGGAAGTCTTCGTCCGCAACTTCACCAGCACATACAAGCGGCCTCCCAAGCCCCGCCAGCTCTCCTTATGCGTCCAAGGGCCCAGCGAATCGACTCGCGACTACCTCACGCGTTGGGCCGAGCTCCGCAACTCCTGCGAGGGGGTGCACGAGGTTCAAGCCATAGAGTACTTCACCGCCGGGTGCCGAGAGGGCACCCTCCTCAAGCACCGACTCCTCTGCGACGAGCCGACTACCCTCGACGAGCTGCTGATCATAGCAGACAAGTACGCCACGGCCGACTCCTCGATGAAGACCGAGCTCCGAGTGGACGCCTCTGGAAAGGTGCTCGCTCCGGCTCCCAAGACGCCGGCTGGTGACTCCAACCGACGCCCCTACCAGAACGACCACAAGCGCAAGGCCCCTATGCCGCCTTCCACCAGTCGGCAAGTAGCCACCGTCGAAGACGAACAGCCCGAAGAGCGGCCCGCGCCCAAGAAGAAGGGCGGCAGGCCGGCTTGGCAGCCGGCCTTCTCCTACGAGCAAACTCTTGATGCCCCCTGCAAGTTCCACAGCGGTGCGAAGCAGTCCAACCACACGACCCGGAAGTGCCATTGGCTCACGCGGATCTCCAAGGGCGAGGGGCTTGTGCCGCCTCCACCTCCTGGCCCGCCGCCTCCAGCCCCTCAGCAGCCGGCTGTTCGACCAGCAGTCGGAGCCATTCAAGATGAGTTCCCAGATGAGCACGCCGCCTACGTCGTCTTCACGAGCCAAATTGAAGACAAGCGCAGTCGGCGCCGACAGCACCAAGAAGTCAACGCGGTCGCCTCCAGCAACCCCGAGTTCATGCATTGGTCTGAGAAGCCTATCAGCTGGAGCCGGGCCGATCACCCAGAGGTGATGCCGTCTCCCGGCTCTGATGCATTGGTGTTGGACGCCACCCTCGCGATAGAAAGGCGAGCTGCCCGTTTCTCCCGTGTGCTGATTGATGGTGGAAGCAGCATCAACATACTGTACCGCGACACCATGGAGAAGTTGAACCTCAAGGCGAAGCAGCTCATGCCAAGCCGGACTGTGTTCCATGGCATCGTACCCGGCTTGTCCTGTTCCCCAATCGGCAAGATCAAGATGGATGTTCTCTTCGGAGACAAGGATCACTTTCGCCGAGAAGCAATCTGGTTTGAAGTAGTGGATCTAGAGAGCCCTTACCACGCCTTGCTTGGCCGACCTGCCCTGGCCAAGTTCATGGCCGTGCCCCACTACGCCTACCTCAAGATGAAGATGTCGAGTTCAAAGGGGATCATCACCATAGCCGGAGACTACAAGAAGTCCACCGAGTGTGCTGCAGCCAGCAGCCGGCTGGCCGAGTCCCTCGTGATTGCTGAAGAGAAGAAGATGCTAGACCGAGTCGTGGCCATGGCCGGCAAGCAGTCGGCCCTGTCCCCCAACCCCAAGGAATATGATGCTCAGGGCTCCTTCCAGCCGGCCAAGGAGACAAAGAAGATACCTCTGGACCCGGAGAACCCGGAGAGGTTTGCTGTCATTGGTGCAAACCTGGACAGCAAATAGGAAGGCGAGCTCGTCGACTTCCTCCGTGAGAATCGGGACATCTTTGCATGGTCCCCAAAGGACATGCCGGGTGTTCCGAAGGATTTCGCCGAGCACAAGCTACACGTCCGAGCGGACGCGAAACCAGTCAAGCAGCCTCTCCGCCGACTGTCGGAGGAGAAGAGAAGGATCGTAGGAGAAGAGATAGCCCGGCTCCTGGCAGCCGGCTTCATTATGGAGGTGTTTTTTCCAGAGTGGCTTGCCAACCCGGTCTTGGTGTTGAAGAAGAACAATAAATGGCGTATGTGTATAGATTACACCAGCCTCAACAAAGCCTGCCCCAAAGATCCGTTTGCCCTACCACGGATCGATCAAGTGATAGACTCCACAGCCGGATGCGAGCTGTTGAGTTTCTTGGATGCTTACTCAGGCTACCACCAGATCAAGTTGGACCCAGCCGACCGCCTGAAGACCGCCTTCATCACACCATTCGGAGCTTTCTGCTACCTGACTATGACATTCGGCTTGAGAAATGCCGGTGCCACTTTTCAGCGTTGCATGCAGAAATGCCTCCTCAAGCAACTCGGCAGAAATGCCCACGTCTATGTAGACGATATTGTGGTGAAGACGGAGAAGCGCGGCACCCTGCTGGAAGACCTCAGAGAAACATTTGCCAACTTGCGCCGATTCAGATCAAGCTCAACCCTGAGAAATGCGTGTTCGGAGTACCAGCCGGCCAGCTTCTAGGCTTTTTGGTCTCCGAACGCGGCATTGAGTGCAACCCAGTGAAGATCAAGGCCATAGAGAGAATGGAGATTCCTACCAAGCTGCGAGACGTTCAGAAGTTTACCGGGTGCCTGGCCTCCCTAAACCGCTTTATCAGCCGGCTAGGGGAGAAGGCTCTCCCCCTGTACCGACTCATGAAGAAGTCCACCCACTTCGAGTGGAACGACCAAGCAGACCAAGCTTTCCACGAGTTGAAGAAGATGCTGACCACACCGCCTGTCCTGGCAGCGCCGACTGAGAAAGAGCCCATGCTCCTTTACATTGCTGCGACTAGCCGAGTGGTCAGTACAGTCATCGTGGTCCAACGCCCAGAAGAAGGCCGAGCTCAGTTAGTCCAGAGGCCGGTATATTATTTGAGCGAAGTACTGTCCACCTCAAAGCAAAACTACCCGCATTACCAGAAGATGTGCTATGGAGTGTACTTCGCCGCCAAGAAGCTGAAGCCCTACTTCCAAGAGCATCCCATCACGGTCGTATGCACTGCCCCGCTTGCCGAGATCATAGGCAGCCGGGATGCATCCGGCCGGGTGGCTAAGTGGGCCATTGCGTTGGCTCCTTACACGATCTTCTACCAGCCCCGCACCGCCATCAAGTCCCAAGCATTGGCCGACTTCCTTGTCGACTGGGCCGAGACCCAGTACCTACCGCCGGCTCCTGACTCCACTCATTGGCGGATGCACTTCGACGGATCCAAGATGCACACCGGTATGATAGCCGGCATCGTCCTCACCTCTCCCAAGGGCGACAAACTCAGATACACATTGCAAATTCATTTTGCCGCCTCTAACAATGTGGCCGAGTACGAGGCGCTCATACACGGGCTCCGGCTAGCCAAAGAACTCGGCATACGCCGGATCCTGTGTTACGGCGACTCGGATTTGGTGGTCCAGCAGTCATCTGACGACTGGGACGCCAAGGACGCAAACATGGCGAGCTATCGATTCCTCGTCCAGCAAATCAGTGGATACTTTGAAGGGTGCGAGTTCCTCCACGTGCCGCGGGCCGACAACGAGCAAGCAGATGCCCTGGCACGGATCAGCTCCACCCAACAAGCTATACCAACCGGCGTCTCTCTCCAGCGCCTCCTCAAACCGTCTGTCAAGCCGTCTCCAGAATCGGACTCCATCTTCGTACCGCCTGCCCCTGATGCAGTCGGATCCGACTTGGGGAACCCAGCAGGCGGCTCGGGGACTGTCGTAGTCGCACCCGGCTCGGGGACTTCAGAACCCGGCCCGGGGACTGCAGCAGTCGGCCCGGGGACTGCAACGACACAACAGGCGGTGGCTGACTCCAACTCTTCACCACCCAACCCACCCACCCGGGTCATCGTAGCCGT
Organism: Triticum aestivum; assembly: GCF_018294505.1. Lineage (NCBI taxonomy): Eukaryota > Viridiplantae > Streptophyta > Magnoliopsida > Poales > Poaceae > Triticum > Triticum aestivum. The sequence continues at coordinate 465,588,989 of NC_057814.1, read as the reverse complement.
GCTGACAACAGAAGAAGTCACAGCTCCATCATGGGCCCAGCCCATCCTCGACTTCCTAGTAAACAAAGAGCTACCGACTGATGAGATCTCGGCAAGACTAGTTCAACGCTGAGCCGGAGCATACGCAATAATAAACGGAGAACTTGTTAAGCATAGCGTCACTGGAGTCTTCCAGCGCTGCGTCGAGCCAGAGAAGGGCATAGCAATCCTCAAGGATATCCACCAAGGCGAATGCGGCCACCACGCGGCCTCAAGATCACTTGTCGCCAAAGCTTTCCGCCATGGTTTCTTCTGGGCGACTGCTTTGGAAGACGCCAAGGAATTAGTCAAATGCTGCAAAGGATGCCAAGTCTTTAGCTCCAAGCAACACCTGCCGGCTTCTGCACTCAAGACCATCCCCCTCACCTGGCCCTTTGCCGTTTGGGGGCTGGACATGGTGGGCCCATTCAAGACAGCCCGCGGCGGCATGACACATCTGCTTGTCGCCGTGGACAAATTCACCAAGTGGATTGAAGCGAAGCCAATCAAGAAGCTGAACGGGCCGACTGCCGTGACATTCATCGCAGATATCACCACTCGGTATGGTATACCACACAGCATCATCACCGACAACGGCACGAATTTTGCCAAGGGAGCACTGGCACGTTTCTGCGCGACACAGGGCATCCGACTGGACTTAGCGTCCGTTGCCCACCCGCAGTCAAACGGCCAGGTCGAGCGAGCAAACGGCCTCATCCTCTCCGGCATCAAGCCCCGACTGGTCGTACCACTGGAGCGTTCGGCCGGCTGCTGGCTCGATGAGCTGCCGGCTGTCCTCTGGAGTCTGCGTACTACCCCGAACAAGTCAACCGGCTTCACTCCTTTCTTCCTTGTATATGGTGCCGAGGCTGTCATCCCAACTGACATCGAGTTCGACTCGCCTCGGGTCACCATGTACACGGAGGCGGAGGCCAAGGAAGCGCGAGAAGACGGTGTCGACCTGCTGGAAGAGGGCCGGCTGTTAGCACTCAGCCGGTCCGCCATCTACCAGCAGGGTTTGCGCCGTTACCACAACCGGAAGGTCAAGCCAAGATCCTTCCAAGAAGGCGATCTTGTGCTCCGGCTGATCCAGCGAACAGCCGGCCAGCACAAGCTCTCGGCCCCTTGGGAAGGCCCATTCGTCATCAGCAAGGCCCTAGGCAACGACTCCTACTACCTGATCGACGCACAGAAGCCGAAGGCACGCAAGAGGGATGATTCCGGCAAGGAGTCGGAACGACCATGGAACGCCAATCTCCTGAGAAGATTTTACAGTTAAAAGCAGTATGTATCACGCTACCTTTTTGTATTAAGTACAAGACAACGGGCCCCCCGAGGCGCACTCGGGGACTACCCTCCTTTATCTATGAATGACGAGTGTCATACCCATGAATGTACTATTACATTTGATTCTCTATCTGGCACCGGGTTCGACTAGTCGGCCCGGGGACTGGCCGCCTTGAGTTATATTAAAAGTTCTACCTGAAGTCAGACAAGTAGTGTGCCGGCACCCGAGCCCTCTCTTATTGAAAGTCGCAGCTCGAAGAACCGACTGTCCGACTGGCAAGAGCCAAAGGCAGGAAAGGATGCCCACACGAAAAACGGCTAAGGACTAACGAACCTATATAACACAAGCCGGCCTCCCACCACACCTACCGGCTGTCAGAACAGCCGGCTGGCCGGCTTCCCAGTCACTTCGCTACAATCCAAGAAAGCTAGAGTACTTGCCCTCCCAACCGGCCAAGCACTTCTCCAGCCACAGACTGCAGAGCAGCTGTCCGGCTGGGAAGGCGGCAACCAAGGGAGGGCGGCAAAGGAAACAGCCAAAGGATGAAAAGCAAGAACAATGGGAAGCCAAACACATGCATGATTATATTTACACATAAGGCCTTCAACAGGCCGGCAGTCAACATAGTTTGAATACACCCCCAGTGGGTGGAACTGCGCAAACTTAACAAAATATTGTTCAAAGAGTAATAAACAGGAAAGTAAAGGCGGCAGATTAGGCTAAGGGCGCAACAGGCGAGCCGGGCTGGTCGGTGGAGACGGCAGCGCCGGCTGGAGGAGTGGCCGGCTGGCGAGTCTCGGCTTGATCATCGCCGGCTGCAGGCGGTGCGCTCGCACGCGCCTTGTTGCTGGAGGCACGGTCAAGCTGAGGCTGGCCGGCTGCTCCACCATCTGGCACGGCGTCTTCACCATCCTCCTCCTCCTCCTCGCCCTCGTCGCTGGAGTCGATCTCCTCCGCCGAGTCCTCGCCATCTGCTGGGTTCAGCCCGAACCACTCCTCCGGCTGAGCAACGCCGTTATCATCCACCTCAGGAGCAAAGGCGCTGGTGTCGGTGTAGTCGGCGATCGCCGAGGCACGCTGGATGATAGCCGGCCGCGCCGGCTCCAGCTCCGTGTCGGCCTCCTGCCGCCAGGTGGCCAGCTGGTCCAAGCTCAGCTCAGGATACCAGGCTTTGACGAACTCCAGCGCCCGCCTGGCGCCTGACCGAGCTGCAGAAGCCTTCCAGGCCTCGAAGCGGCCGGCCGCTACCTCCAGCCAGTCGGCAGTCCGACTGGGGGTGCGGGGAATCACCTCGCCGGGCCAGAGAGCGGCCAGCACTTGCGCCCCAACACGTTGAAGCCGGCGGAGCATGCGGTGAGCCGGCTGGAGGCGGGCTTGAATCGCCAGGAGCTGTTCCTCAAGCGACCGGCGAGCGTTCGGCGCGATCTCAGCGCCAGCCTGCCTTTGCGCCTCGCGGTGGGCCTCGACGACCTGGTTGGCGGCAGTAGAGTAACCAGGGAAGTACTCTGCACAAGAAAGAAAGAAAGAGAAAGAAGAGAAAAATACAAAGTTAGAGAATGAACCAAACGGCAAGCGGCAAGCAAGGAACGAAGAAGAAGGCGGCCTACCGTCAACCAAGTCTTCGATCTGGCCGTAGCCGTTGATCAACGACTGCCTCGCCTCAGCCCAGCTCGCCGCCTCGGTCTCGTACTCGGCTTGGAGGGCGGCCTCGCTATCCTGCACCGCCTTCAGGGCCGCCTTGTGGCTCTCCTCCTGGTCGGCCAGCTTCTTGACCAGGCGGTCACGCTCCTGAGCCAAGGCGTCGAACTCGGCTTCCTTAGCGCGAAGGGCGGCCTGGGTCCCACCCAGCTGCTCCCTCAGTTTGGCGTTGGCCGCCGCAGATATGGCAGAGAAGAAAAGAGCAATAAGAAAGAAGTCGTCAGGAAAGATCCGACCCGACTGCTCAGCAGTCGGCCCGAATCTCGGGGACTACACCCAGTGGGTGCGCTGACGCGCCCCCACGTGAGATAAAAGATGAAGCACTTACTCCGGCTCTCAGTTAGATCAGCAGTCTTCTGGGTCAGCTCCCGAGCCTGGGAGTTGAAGGCAGCCGCACGGAGGTTATGGTAGTCCTGCAAGTCGGACAGAGAAGCGAATGAGAACAAGATAGCAAACAAAGTCTACCAAGAAGTTCCAAGCCGCCTGCTCAGCAGCCGACTCGGAACTCGGGGACTACACCCAGTGGGTGCGCTGACGCGCCCCCACGGAAGAAACCAAGATCAAGAAGCAAAAAACGGGAAGACTCACCCGAATGGCCGCCCGTGTCGCGAGGAACTCGTCATTATACTGCCTCAGCACTGCGGCCTGGGACTGAAGCCGGTTCCGGACTTCTTGCGCCGCCACATTCACCACGGCCGTCCCACCACCCGGCGTCCACCCTGAGCTGGCGCTGGCCGTCTCCACGTCCTGGGCCGACGAGCTGGAGCCCGCGGCCTTCTGCGGGTCCGGAGCCGAAGTTGCCTTCCCCGCGCGCTGGCGCGATGGCGACCGGACCACCAGGTCCGTCCTCACAGCCGGCTCGCCTCCAGCCGATTGCGTAGGCGGCGCGTTTGGCCGGCTGCCTTGGGCCGCCCCAGTCGGCGATGGCGGTGCCGCCTCCCTCTCCTGGACGACGATGTCGTCCTCCTCTCTCTCCATCCCCGGCAGGTCGCCGCCGGCTTCCTCCGGCGGGTGCTCCGGGATCTCGGGCGCCGCGACACGCAGGGGGATGATGAGCAAGGCCCCCTCCGCTGCCGCTGCGGCTGCAGCCTTCGCCTGGGCCTTGGCCGCCGCGTCGGCTTGTGCCTTCGCCGACTCCTCCGCCTCCTCCCGCGCCGCCTTGGCGGCAACCGCCCTCAGCTCTTCCGCCTCCCGCTCCTCCTGCGCCTCCCGCGCATTTCGCTCCGTCGCCGCTTGAAGCTCGGCGCGGGGGTCCATGCGGCGGGTGCTCCCGGATCCTCCCGGCGATCCAACCATGGAGGCGGCAGCAACCCGCTCAAGAGAAAGCGGAGCCCTGTTTTTTGAGACAAGACAAGGATTCAGAAATCAACAAGAAAAGAAGAAGGAATATGCAAGAGAATCTACACTTACGCCGAAACCGTTTGCGGCTGCTTCACCACCTTGCGGAAGCGGGCCGCCTTCGCGGCCGCCTCATCCCGCCTGGTCGCCGCCGCCCTGCCCTTGGGCTTCTTCGGCCGACTGCCGAACAAGCCCGACGCGGCCCGGCGCTTCTGCGCGCCGCCTCGAGCAGGCGGCGCGGCGGAGGAACCCGTGCCATGGTCGGACGCCGGCTGGCGGCGCGGGACGATTTCCGCCTCGTCGTCATCCGGCCAGTCGTCGAAGCTGGCTCCAAGCCCGGAGCCGCCTGCTTCGCCGCCTCCCGCCTCGGTGTTGTCGTCCATGGCGGCCGCCCCCAAGTCGGGGTCCTCCAAGTCATGCTCCGCCCGGTCGGGGAGAAATCGGCGATCCGCCCCCGCTGTCCCGGCCGCAGGTCGAAGGAGAGGGCTCTGCAAAGACGTGCCGACTGGTCAGAGTCGGCCAAGAAAAACTTGGTGACAAAACTAAAAGAAGAGAAGATAAAGAAAGCATACCGTAGGCGGGGGATGAGCACGGGAGTACGGCTCCTTGCCAAACTGCCACTCTGCGGAGAGCTTGCAGTTCGCGAGATAGTTCACCATATGAGCCACCTCGTCATGAGGCATCTCCTTGGTGCACATCCGACTCGGATCGAGTTGGCCGCTCATTTGACTGATCAAATGAGGGCGGCTTTGAAGCGGGAGCACCCGGCGCACCACGAAGGCGGCCAGCAGGTCGGACCCAGTCAGGCCCTCCGACTGGATCATTACCCGGAGTCGGGCGACGGCGGCGGCTCCAGCCGGCGACAGCGTCCTGGCCCGATAGGACCACTGGGGCCGCCTCCCAGCCGGCGGGCCGGCTACGTAAGCCGGCAAGTTGACGTAGTCGCCTTGCGGGGCGACGTTCTTCACGTAGAAGTACGATTTCTGCCAGCGCTTCACCGACTGGATCAGCGTGATGACAGGGAAGGGGTTGTCGGCTGCCGGCCTCCGCATCGCGATGAAGGCGCCGCTCTGAGCCGGCACGCCCTGCATGCGGGTGCCGAGCTTGGATTGGAAGAATTCCCCCCAGAGCTCGAGGGTGGGAAGAACGCCAAGAAAGCCCTCGCACAGAGTGACGAAGGCGGACAGCAGCACCACCGTGTTTGGAGTGAGGTGGTGCGGCTGGAGCTGATAAAAGTCGAGGAAGGAGCGGAAGAAGGCGCTCGCGGGCAGACCGAGGCCGCGCAGGAAGTGCGAGCGAAAGATTACCCGCTCGCCTTCCTCCGACGCTGGCGTGATCTCCTTCTCCGGCGCGAGACGGACCTGCACCTGGTCCTTGCCGGGCAACCGCCGCGTCTTGCGGAGGAAGTCGATGTGGTCCGTGTGGACGTTGGAGCCGTCCCAGTCTCCGCCGTACTGCATGATGGCGAGAAGCTGGCGAGAAAGGGTGCGGCGGCGGAGAAAGCACGGCCCCGCGGCGGCGAGGTTGCGGGGTAGTGCGAAGATTGGTGGGACGGCGCGGCGGCGAGAGGCTGCTGTGATGGGAAGAAGGAGGAAGAAGATGGTGGAGAGAGGATGAGCGTGCGAGCGTCTGCCGCTCCCCCTCCTCCCCCTACTTATAGCCTCGTACGGCGAAGCTGAGGAGGCGAGGCGTGGGGGGAACGTGGGATTAACTGCGCCCACTCCCCCACGTCCCGCGATTATAGCACCCTAACGACGTGCAGAAACTGCCGCCGGAAGGCGTGCGGCCCGCTTTGGGCCACAGAGAATCTGCGGCTGGGCCTAGGCGTGGGAGTGATGGGCCCCCGGCCTGCGGCGACGTCCTGTCGCGCGCGTGGGTTGGCAGGCTTTTTTAGCCGAAGAGTGCCACGTGGTACGCGGGCGGCGAGCGGCCGGCCCGCAACCCGACGTGCGCACCAACCGACTCCCGCCTTCAGACTTCAAAAATTTCGCCAAGACGGCGCACCCAACCGAAGCTGGCTCCTAGCTACTGGCTCGTCAAGATAAGAAGCTGACCGAGCTTCTCGACCTCCTCTCAGCCTCGAAGCCCAACCAGCTTCGGGGACTACTGTCGGAGTAAATGGCCACGGGTAGCCTAACCGACTCCCCCTGGCTCTTCGAAAAATTACCAGGCCAATCGAGCCTTCAAGCATCCAGAGCACGGGGCCGCCTTCCTCTGGCCGGCTATCCCCAAGGCCGACTACCAGAAGGCGACCCGGCCTCAAAAACCTTCCCGAAGAAAGCTACGAGATGGCCGACTCCAGGAAGCCGGCCCCAAGAGGACCGACTCCCAGAAGCCGGCCATGAAGAAGGCCGACTCCCAGAAGCCGGCCAAGACTGCACCCACCAGGGCTGCACCCACATAACGGTGATAAGACGGGGCGTGGCCGCAGTACAGCCTGCCACCCCCGAATCCCGGAGCATGCATGGCCACAGTGCGCCGTACGGGTCAGCCATCCCCCGTCCGGCGCGGCACTGTAGCCATGTTGACCGCGACGTCACCCACGACAGGCGCCAGTACGGCCCGCGGGCGGCGGGCCCCTTCAGCCAGAGAGACGCTCGAAGGCGGCCCGGCCTCCCCTAGTCGGCCTGGGGCGTAGCCGGCTCCCAATAGCCGGCTACCTCCCTCCCTCGAAATATGTGCATCATTAAGGAGACAAGACGAGGTGAGGCTACAGTGAGAGCCCGCCAGGCGGCGGCACTGTAGCCACGCTTACCTCGACAAAGCCCTCGTCATCAGGGGCGAGGCAACAGTAACCAGCCGCCGACAAGGCCCCCAGGCGGTGGGGCCGGCCTGTCGGCCAAGAGGCCGGCAGCCGGCGGGACCCACCAGTCGGCGGGCCCCAACGGCCGGCGGAGAAGCCGGCGAGCACAGACACTGACGGCTGGGACCCGCACCCAGCCGGATTACCATTGTACCCCTGGGGGTAGGCCTATATAAACCCCCCGGGGCACCCATGCAAAGGGTTGATCTCATAGAGTTTTACACACCACATAGAGAGAAAAGGAGAGCTAGCCTTGCCCTTCTTCTTCCTCTAGCCAAACAGCTCAAGGAGCACTTGTAGCTACTTGTGTTGATCTAGTGATCATGCGGAGACCCCGCAGAGCAGGACTAGGGGTGTTATCTCCACGGAGAGCCCCGAACCTGGGTAAGATTCGCCGGCGTGCATGTCTTCGCCTTATCCCGTTTCCAGGCACCGGCGATGTCTTACTGGCTCCCACAATGATAAGCCACCCGTTGGCATATGTCGCACCTACCACCCGACATGGAGCGAGCTGACGTGACGTGGGTGGGAGCGAGGAGGAAGAAGCGCACCCAGTGTGGATGGGCTTTTGAATTGATTTTACTATTTACTAGTGTGGATGGGCTCTTTTTTCTTGGGCCCAGAGAAACAATTACTACTAGTACAGTGGAGACACTCTACAGCTACCCAGAAAAACAATTACTACTAGTACAGTGGAGACACTCTACCGCTTCTGGGTCCCTCTAGGTCATTGAAACGTCTCCCTCTACTGAATGCCGTTATACTTTTGTTCACCGACATGCAGGCCATGCAGCGCGCGGGCCCAAATGCCATCCACCAAATTAGAAGGCAGTATGCAGGCGGAGAGTCACCCCGGTCGTAGCGTGGCAGTAATGAGCCGTCGTATCACAAAACCCCACCTCCCCGCAGTCTAAGTTTGACGGACGAAGCAACCATCATTTCACTCTTTGCTGAATCCCCTTCTCCCTCACCATCTTCAAGAAAGGCAACACTCGCATCTACCACTGTTCTTCTCTCCGAACAAAGGGAAGGTAAGCGGATCCATGATGTTGGTATATTTTCGTTCAGAGAAAAAAAGAACTTTTGCAAAGCAGTAACCGATCCTCACTCTCTTTTTTGTTTCATTGTCATTGCGATTGTGTTTTCCTTTTAGTGGTCTCCTAGTATTCGTCAGTTTCATGATGGACCAAGGAGAACCAGGCAAAGATCTGCCGATATTGGAGCAGACGCAGGAGGCTGATCCCCGCGAGACAGTGAGCTCCAAGAAGATGGAGGCAACCACCGAGCTGACCCCAGATACGCTCACGGCCACTACTGAGATGGTCAACGCCCCGTTTGAGGTTACAACCCCCGTGGCACTGCAGGAGCAGTTTGCCCCCTTCGAGGATGTGTCCCCCCCCCCCCCCCCGCTGAGCTGCCCAAGGTGATTTCCTTCTTTGCCGATCTCGATTGTGGTTTTTCATCTAAGTATGTGGTGATTTTTTTAGAAAAGGAAGTATGTGGTGATTAATAATGCAAAATTTTATTAGCTTCGATGCCGTGCTATACATAGTGGTTTAAATAACTTGTGTTTCTTATACTGAAAAGTAATTCAGAATTTGTTTCTATTTTAATTAGAGCCCTGATGCAGACAAGGATTGTGTGGTTGTACATGTCACTCGCTATGAGGTGGACGACCTGAATATACGCACTGGGAAAACAGAGTTCTTAGGCTGTTGGATCCTGGAAGCCATTTGCGGTTATACCAATGAAGAGTTGTATGCCCGCTCACTGTTGTCAGGCGTGTTGTCCAGGGTGTACTGAAGCACAAGAAGTTCAAAGCTACTCCTTCGTTTGCGAGGCATACTGTTCTTGTCAAGCTTACGCAGGAAGATGACGTGGCATGCCTCCACAAACAAGTTTATCAGTGGCAAGGCCACAAGGTTTTCTTCATGAAGGTTCACAGGATTGAGCTGCTGTCGGACGTCCTCGATGATGTTCATGGCAAGGTCTGTCCTGTGTCCAGCCCAAATTAGATCGAGGCATGAAATAGTTGCCCCAGCTAGTGTTTAATAGTAGTTTGGATTGTGTCTAATTATCCAAACCATGCCTGTTATTGACCCCTCTGGGGCTAGTACTCTGTTTGAATCCGTGGGAACTGTTGCTACTTTTGTGTGCCCGTGAATCATGTGAGAACCATCGTAATTGTTGCCGAAACAGATGCGTCCTCACTAGTTTTTTCATGAATATGGCATGGTAAGACATAAGTTGTCACGGTTTATCATACGAGCAGTGTGTTTTTTGATGAAATAGAGCACTCGTTCGAGAACCGTGTGCCAACGTATACATAAGTACTTGTAAACACTATTGGTGCTACCCCACTTGTAAGCAGTTGTGCAAAACACGGCATATTGGCTCAGCTCGCTTCATCACTAGGCTATCGACCAGCTAACAATCAACAATCTGTTGTCTGACATATAATCAACTATGTATCTTGTTACAGTGGTTCATGCAGTTAATTGAGGCCACAATGTAATAAATTCCAAACATTCACACGCTAGTCCAGCGCTCATGTGGAACACTCACATTAAACTCGTCTTCATAAAAAACTTGAAAAGCGTAAGTTAAGCAATTTTATACATCTCAATGATTCATAGAACATAGCAAACATATACTAGTTCACAGCAAAAGACAAAGTTGTGAGAAGGTCTACAAATCAGGAAAAAACAAGCAAGGCTTCTCTAAGCAAAGGGCCTCCCGGCAGGCTTAAATTTCCTGGAGTTCACTCTGGTTTTTTCTTGTTGCCACCATTCAGGGTTAGGTTCTCTCATTCCAGAATAACCAATTATAATTGTGGTCTTAGCTGGAATGCTGAACTGAACCATGCAGTGTACTGACCAGCTGAAATGCTTGTGCATTCCACTAAATTTAAGCACCGCTATTTGCAGAAATAAGCAGACCACAATGCCTCTTGTCCGCGCACCTGTCCAAAAAACCGCCGTGCAGCCGTGCCAGCTAGTCCTCGGTCCATGGATGAACTGGTAGAAAGTGCATTCCGGACTAGGATGCAGTTGTTTTCGCTCGTCCCTGCACTGCAATCAGGAAGTAAAACGTACGAATCAGCTTCTTTTAGATTGCGTTGGTCATTATACCTTAGTTACTAGTACCAATGTAGGGATACCTTGAAGACGGGAGGTTGGACGACAGCAACGAGGGATAGCCATCTCATTTTGCGCAGTTGTACTAAAACTGAGGTGTGTGCTTTTGATTGCGCGGATAGAAACGATACGGAGACAGACATCCCGAAACGATATGGAGACAGACATCCCTATTTCCGCAAATACGAAATATGGTTATTTAAACAGTGACAGATATTACTACTTTCCCCCGTTTCCTCTTAGAACCAAGTCCTAGATTCATGCTACAGCTTTCCCACTTTCTTCCCTGTTTGAACCAATGCTTTGAGTCGACTGTATGAACTAGCTTTACTTCTAATAATAGTAGAAGTCTAGGTGGCTTTGGAACAACGGATGGAAGTAGAAAAGGATCCACACGAAGGGAGCTGGGGCAGTAGAGCAAGGCAGGTTTCAAAGGAATATATACCTGATGGTCGTCGGCATGTGGCAAAGACGGCATCGGGAGGCCGCATCTTGGCCACAATACCGCAGGGAGGAAGAAGGGGTCGGAGGCCCTCCCGAGCCGGTGCTCTCTCGGAGAGAATGGCACGGCCGCCGAATGGGACGCGCGGGCAGCCGTTGGTCTCCTCCCTCGCCGCCGACGATAGCGTGAACGATGCACCTACACCCCTGCCCCGGTCGAGGTTGTCCGGCCGGATTTGTGACCAGCCGCGAGCTGAGAGAGAGTGTGGCCGCCTATGTGTTGCTTATATCTGGAGAGCATGAGAGAGTGAACGAGAGGATCCCTAGTAAAGCAAGCGCTAAGGCTCCTGCTTTTATATATAGTGGAGTGATTTTGTTGTACCAGCTTCAAAAAAATGCGCTCCTACGTGTACCCGCGAGTGGGTGTGAGAGAACTAGTGCGTGCATGCACCGCTTCTCTTTGTGAGAGTACAATATACTATGCCCAAAGAACGTTCGCCCCAAGAGTAATAGTATAAGTGTGTGACGTGTGAGCTAAAATAAAATGTGCGCGCCGTCTTTTGTTTTTTAGAAGTTCTGAGGGTAGGGTGTGAAGAGCACATATGTGCGTGACGTCTACCTGCAGATAGACGGTGGGTGCGACGTGCGAGTCTGCGAGAGGACTCGGGAGAGTCGTGACTCATGAGGGTGCGTGTGCGTGAGAGAGAGGGGGGCACGTATCAATGCAGTGCATGTGTCCGTAAATCATTATCCGACAAACGTTCGCCACAAGCCTTTTCCCGACGAACGCCGTAAGAACCGTTAGATGGGCATCCGACAGTGTCAGTTTTGCCATGTCATTTAATAGAACAGCCACTCCTCCTACACATAAATCTTCCACGTGAGTGTTAGCAACCGCCGTATGCTCCCTCCGTTCCGAAATGCAGTGCATATAGCTTTATTGAAAATTCGAACCTCGCAAACTTTTACCGAGTTTTCGTGTACCAAATTGCACATGTAGAATACCATGTATATATCATTTCATTCATCTTCGAGAGGTAACTATGAAGATGGGTGAGGAGTCTACAAAGAAAGACCATCGTATCACCCGCAGCAATTTCAAGCATCCTTTAGTGTCGAGGAATATCATAGGAACTCTATATGATATGATTTCTATAGGATTTTTTCCTTTAGAGCCAATTGGTTCATAGGAATAGATTCATATACTCCACATTTCAAAGGAAATAAACATGATATCATTTCTATAGCTTTAGAGCAACTTGGTTCATATGAATGGATTCCTATACTCCCTTAATTTCAAAGGAAAATAAACATTAGCGTATATTCAATAGAAAAGTTCCTATGATATGAACCAAATTACATCTCTTTTCTAATCCCTCCTCATAGGAATTGAGATACATGTCATCTCTAGATTCAATAGAAAAGTTCCTATGATGTGAACCAAATGACATCTCTTTTCCAATCCCTACTCATAGGAATTGAGATGCTCCATGTCATCTCTTTCCCTACAACTTCCATGTATACATCTTCTATTCCTAAATAGATAGTACAACCCACTAGTAGCTTTTTTCCAAAACATGCAACTATGACACAAGAACTATATAGTGTGCCAATAACTTTGAAAGATGGTCGCTGGATGAAGCTAACCCGACAGTGGAGAGATAGGCAAATTCGAGCACTACTGGCCGTTGGATATCATCAATATTCCACCAGATCTGCCACATGTACAATTTAGAAGACTCCATGGTTGAACTTAAGCATAATGCACAAACCTCAAAACACAAGCACTTCTCCTTTGTTCTAGAATCTTCTGTATCATAATTGATTATTTTTTCTAAATGAATTGCCATTATTTGTTTTTTACTTTATGATTTACAATGCACAACCCCATGAATCTTAACATTTTTATAAAACTAATTGATTTTGAATGAGATGAACTATAAGAACTAAACGAACATCTACATCATGCATATATGACTCAAAGTTTTACATGCTATAGTGTGTATTTATTCATAATTTGGTTTCGAAATCTCATGCGTTCGATACATGTGTACCTTACTAGTTTTGAGTAGAGTAGCAAATTTCACGCGGCCCCGGGTATATCAAAATGCAGGGCCCATGCATCATTGCCTTTCGGTCGAACCTACGTCCACAATTTTTTGTACGTACTATATCTCCACTGGTCCCCGAACCCAAAATGCTGCCTCGTTCCCGTAAAACCAAGCGGCCCACACATATTTAAGGCGTCGACTCGAACCCGTTTACTACGACGTGGCCCCGCACGCCGTAGTACTCCTACAAACCCTACCGCCGCACTCATCATCGGTTTTCTTCAAGAGGACGAGGGAGAAGCCGATTTGTAGTGGAGGCGCTTTAAAAAAAAGGATCTGTAGTGGAGACCCCTACCCTAGGGTGCCCTAGGTAGCTGCCGCACGCATCATTGTTTTCTCTTTTCTTTATGCTCTTGCGCCCTAGAGTGAAATGATGGTTGCTTCGTCCGTCCAGCTTAATGCGGGAAAGGTGGGGCTTTGTGATTTGAACCCTCATCGCTCATTTTCTACTACTGCGGCACTACGACCGGGGTGCCTCCAATTCCAACTGCTGCTCCGAACTGTAATTTGGTGCATCACACGTGGAACAAGACGGTGGATGAGCCACATGTCGGCCAAAGGGGTCCTGTTAAGTGTGTCACCATTTCGTGTGCGGACTGACCCTGCTTGAGTTGCTACGCCAACACGACAGGAGCAGCCTACCACTTGGTTTTGCTCCTTGGTGAATCCCGACTTTATTGATCTAGAAAGATACATGCTGAACTACCCTCTCCGTCTTGGTTTTTTTATTTTTAGGCGTCTCGGTTTATAGGGCCTGCACGTAGTTCTAGGTCATCCATTTGACTAACTAAATATGAGTTACTATGTCACAAAAAGTATATCATTGGATTCTTAAGCGGGTGTAGTTGTATTTAAAAGTCGAGGGCGGGGCTTTTCCTGCACGGTAGGTGGGGCAGTTCCGCCTGGTCCGTTCAACAGAGACGCGAGAAGACGAGGGAGTAGGCTGCTGCAAACGTAGGGCTGTGTGATTTGACAGCGAGTTACTGCTGGACAGGCGGGGCCCCGTTATTTGACTTGTCATTATCATTTTAACTGCGGCGCTACGACCGGCGTGAGTCTCCCGATTCCTGACCACCTCCATACAGGTGCCTCTCCCAATGCTCCACCATGTAGTAGAGGCTGGCTCTTGCATGAGAGCCCACTTCTCCACTTTTTCCTTGCCTCTCTTTCCTCCACATATGCAAAAATGCCATGTAAAGCGCACTATTGTACTTACTTTTACTTGCTCCTACAGGTGCTTAAGCTTGCAACATAGGCATAAAGTCTGATGTGGCAAGTTAATCAAGAAGAGAGAGACTAGTTTGGTGACCCAAGGAAGAAACGGTGCTAAGCGCGTGTACCTAGGTGAAAAGACAATTTTGAGTCTATAGCTAATTAAATGAAGCAAACTTAGCAACACCATTTCATTGGAAGAGGTCACTCCTTGGCAAATGCAATAAATACTAGTACTCCCTGTGTCCCATAATATAAGAACGTTTTTGGCACTACACTAATGTCAAAAACGTTCTTATATTATGGGACGGAGGGAGTACGAAGAAAGAGATAGAGAGGAGTAAAAAAATACACTTATAGCCAACCTTATAGCCAACCTTGTTGTAGTATGAGTGACTAAGTGATGACTATGTATGACATGCCAACATCAGATAGCCTAACGCACCATGTTAAATCTCCAAGGGTGCGACCGCCCGAGTGACGCGACGGTCGTGGTAGGCGCGACCATGATACGGGCTGCTGGCACCCTTGGATCCGAGATCAAACGGTCGCATGCTAAGTTGCTAAAAATTTGCAGAATAACCCTCCAGGATAGGATATTCACCCATAGGTCTAGAATCACGCCATGCAACCGTTCGATCTCAGATCCAATGGCTCTCGGAAGCCCGTATCATGGGAGAATGGAAAGTCACTACCCTGCCGTTCGCACGCTGGCAGTTCGCTCCTACTCATCCCCGCACGTCCTTCAATACTACGACGGTTCGCTCCTAGTCGTCCCGTCCATTCACATTACGGCAGTTCCACTAATCCTAACCCTCCTCCCAAATCCATGGCGTCCCAAATCTCCACGATCGGCGGTGAGTACTAGGTTAGAACCATCACCGGCGATGAGTTCGACGTCATCTACACCCGGTCTTCCGCGACGGTGAAAGGATGACTTTCTCGCTTCAGACGCATGTTCGAAAACTCAGATGATGAGTGGGTCGCTGGGCTAGATGTTGAGTACACCACAGTCCTGGGATGAGAGAAGGATCTAAAGGAAGAAGAGAGGAAGAAGCCCACCGTGATCCAGGTTTGCGTACATAACGTTTGCTTGGTCTACCACATATGCCATGCCGACGTTGAGTGCCAAGATTTTAAGAACTTCCTCAAGGACAAAACAGTGAAATTTGTTACTGTAGACTTTAAGAACGACAAAGAAGTCCTGGGTCGGATAGGCCTCGTTGTAGGCAACCCCTTCGACCTCCAGAAGAATCGGCTGGTGCCCTCTCGTCAGCCTTCAATGCTGACCCTGGCAGGAGCCATGGTTCATCCTTCGTACTGTAAACTGGAGAAACCTCATTACACGTTTCATCGTCATGCATGGCAGCGGAATGTACTAGATATAGACCACATCCACTACGCTGCAATGGATGGCTACCTTTGTTTCCATATCTACAAGGGTTGGATGAAGAGCAACAGCCAAGTGTGCGGTTCAAGCAAAGAAGTATCGGCCAAGAGGAAGAGGGACAAGGACGAAGTCGAGGACGTGGACGAGGACTCCAAGTAAGGTGGTAGTGTCGTTGCTCATGGTGGTTCTAAACTTCTAATGCAGTGTCTACCTGATTAGTTGCATAGTTTAATTTCAGGTGTGCTTAGTTTAATTTGAGGGGTGTGTTGTGCTGATCCCCCAGCAGAACTATGTTATGTTTCTTCTCGTTACTTTAACTCTTCAGTATGTACATACTACTAGTATTTATTTAATAGAATTTAGCACCCCAATTAAGCATGTACTAGCTTTTTTAATAGTACTATATGCATAATTTGGTGACGAGCACTCTCTATATGTACCACCTTTTTTTTAATTTCAATTTTTGCTCCATGGCGCAATCCATCGATAGTACTACTGTACAAAAGTATACATTTTTTAAAAGGCTAGAGTACTGTTCATCACATATATAGCCAGTTAAATTCTCAACCTAGAACGACGTGCATGCCATGTAGTAAACCGATACGGAGGAAGTATAGTAAAAATGAGGTGATTTTACCGAGCGATCGGCGGGGGAGCATGGCCTATCATGCGGTCCCACGTGTCATGATGTACCAAGGTGATGCGCGTGTCCCTCTTGAGGCAGAAGCAATACTACGTGGTTTGAGATGATGGCAAACCGAAGTGTGAAATAATGGTTGCTTCGTCCGTCTGGGAAGGTGCGGCATTGTGATTTGACGTCTCATTGCTCATTACTACTACTGGGCCGGTACGAGTGGGGTGCGTCCCCCTGCTGTTCTGCACTATTATTTGGTGCTTGACACGTCGACCCGGTTGCTATATGTCCCACATGTCGGCGACAGAAGTACAGAACTCATGAAAGGGAGCGTCGACGGAGGAGTATACTACAAAATTCATGAAAGGGACCGACTTAGTTTTGGAAAAATCTGTTTTTATGGAGTACGTACCCACTAGGGTTTATAGGGCTCATCTAAAAAACATTCGTTTTTCCGTTTGATAAGTCTCAACTCTACTATACTAGTAGTAGTACCATTACATGTTGGATTTCGAGGTGCGTTAGATCACCCGACGCAAGCAGTGTCAAGAGGAAACTCACCAATGCATGTACAAGTTCATGGAAATTTAGTGGTCATTCATGCATTCGTTCTAATTAATGCCTCGGTAAACATAACTTCTTGAGAAAAACGAGCGTACTAGTTACTTGTGCAAACTACGAAATTAATTCGACCACTCACCGTCTACCTTGTTTGGAGAGATTTTGAAATTGAGCTATAAACTGGAAAGGAGGGAGTAGTAACTTTTGTCTCGATTACTATTTGTGGCCTTGTATAGATGCAAAATGTATTTTTTTATAGTGGCCTTGTATAAGTAAATGGAGGGAGTACTCCATTCCAAATTACTCGTCACAGAAATGGATGTATCTAGAACTAAAATACATCTAGATACACCCATACATGCCACAAGTAATTCGGAACGGAGGGAGTACGTAGTAGGGACGAGGAGTAAACGGAGGGAGTAGTAAAATTTTCTCCTCGTGCTGCGAGCCACCGCGCGCGTGGGCGAGGGAGCGGGCGTAAAGGCGTACAGTAGTAGTAGTAGTAGTAGTAGTAGTAGTACTAGTACTACTACTCGTAAGCAAGCTTCACCTCATCCTGCGAGCCACCGTGCCCGTGGGCGGGGAGACGGCGTACTAAGCAAGCTTCTCCTTGTTCTGCGAGTTGACGGGACACATCAAAAGTACTCCAGTGTATAGAGCCTTGCCTCTAAGGTAGGCCCCACATGGTTTGCCTCTGTTTTTAATTTAACATAACGCGTCAAGTCGCAATTTGTTTGTTCACCCGTGGTAGACGATCCTCCCTCCACCAAGTGGACAACCAGTACACGTGCCAAATTACCACGTGGGCTGCCTTTTTCGTACAGAAATGAGCTCCACCGTGTACCCGCGCAGGTGTGGTTGGGAAAGAGACGGGAGTACGTGCGCCGTGCGTGCACCTCTTCTCTTCATGCACGTCCCCCACCTACGTGGGTGTGTGTGAGAGAGATGCAAACCTAGACATAATGCGCCGTCCATCCCCATGCCTCCGCCCGGTCCGACCAGCAGTCACCACCACGCCCCACTCCTCCTCACCTTATCTCTCATCTTTCTCCCTCCATTTTTATATACAAGGGACCACTATCAAAATTACAATTTGCAGATATACAAGTCCATTAACACTAATCGATCCAATATTAATGGTGTTTGCCTCGTGGTACTAGCAAAGGAGGACATTAATTATCCCTTGCATGCATGCGGGAGTTTGTAAAAAAATGCATCTTGATGTTCCGTGCAATGCACAGGCATCTTGCTAGTCCATGAAAACAACACATGGCAAAATTCCACGGCGAACGAGGGATTTGAATCTGTTGGGAGGGGCTGTTTGGATCTTGCCCAGGGTAGCCAAAATATTGGCGACCCTTTTGTCCACCGGTGCCTTTGCCACCGATGAACGAGGAATGGCTCGGGTGCTCATGCTGTCATGCATCCTCCAGCGCGCACGTTGGAGACGAGCTCACACGAGCTATGTTTTTTTGTCCCACAACGCCGCCCGAGCCGCCCGCAGACCGACCGGCAACCCGCGAATTACGCCATCCAACTGTAGCCGCACACATTATGACAACAACTCAACCAACCGGACGAAATTCACGCAAACACGTAGACAAACTGATATTTCATATAAACAACGACGGAAATCATATAAAATACCGGATTTTCATACAAACATGACGGATTTCATTACATTCAAATGAACTACGCGGTGCTAGTTCTGGACAACACAGGTATATAATACCTGGCCTAAATGGTCGCCCGCCGATCGATTTGTGTTCCTCATGTCCGGCAGCACGATCACCGGACTGCCGGGAGCCCTGGAGGTATATGCTTCAGCGCAAAGGACGGCTCGCTTCCCCACTGCCCAACTGATATCATTGGCTGGTGCCGAAGATGATGGTGGCCGGCACCGGTTCGAGTTCATCACCGGCCACTACTTCGCCATGGCCGGCACCGGCTCGAGTTCATCCTAACATTCCCCTCTTCCGTGGAGCCCATGCGGGGTCGACGAAGGTCCTCGCAACAAAAGGATCCGGCAAGACACCTGGTGTGTACGCCGGCGTCGCCTCCGAGGTGGCCTTCATGGGACCCAAGCAGCGGCGGCCTCCCATGTTCTACTTCTCCTCGATGATGGCGGCGGACGCGGAGGCGCTGGCCACCGACTCGTCGCTCTCCGCACACCCGGCTTCTGTCGCTGCTTGCATAGCGCGGCCGCCAGCATGGGAGTCTCGGCCACAGAAACGGGAGACGCGGTACGAGGCGGCGGCGTGGACGGCAGCAATGACGCCCGTGCGCCGCTCCTCGTCGAGCTGGCCTGGAGCGGCGAGTTGCTGAACCGCGCGCCGGCTTGGGGCGGCAACTGGCTCCGTTGGGCGAGGGGAGGGAGGTGGATCAGCAAGCAACATAGCTCGTATTCGGCGGGCTACCCAGCCGGCTTGGATGCGGAATAACTACTCTTCGTAAGCCATTGTAAGAGTGGACAAAATGGTGGAGGAGATAGGGGAGCGCCGGAGGTGTGCGATTCTTGGCCGGCGTTTGGCCTCGTTTAAATAGGAGATTAAATAGACAACGGACAGGAGGAGCTCGGCCGGCGTTGCGTTTAACGCCGGCCCGGTCATGAACGGACGCGTGTCCAGAGTGGGTTTCTCGGCTTCCACACGGGCGGGTTTCATGCAGGCGTTTGAATGCGGCACGGAGACGTGTTCAGCCGGGCGTGCCGCGAGTGGCGCCCTCGACTCTGACCTAGGATACCGCGCCGTTCTTCCACTGACGTGTGGGCTCTTTGGGTGCATGGCCTGCATGTCAGTGACCCAACGCAGGCAGCGCAGAGCAGAGGAACCTTTGGTGGGCCAGGGCGGTCAGAAGCGGGCATTTCATAAACCGATGATTGTTCATTGAGTGTGACGTCATCTTTTTTCATGTAGATAAGCCTACTATGTTGATAGCCCGTTCGATACATTGTGATTCATAAAGACCGCTGCAAACATCAATGTTCTGCTTATCACAGATAAGATTGATTAATACCCGTAACAATCCATGTCCTTAACAAAGGGTGCATGCACGTATAGGTTGAGCGTGTGTCTTGCGTCGTGTGTTGTGTGCATGCAGGCGTGCGAGTGTTGCGTGCATGCAAGGGTACGTTTCAATGTTGCATGCATGGGTGCGTACGTGCGTGTGTTCGTGAGTGCATGTGTACGTGTTAGTGTTGCACGCCAGCATGCGTGCGTGTGTACGTGTCAGTGTTGCACGCCTACATGCGTGCGTGCATGTGTACGTGCGGGGTGAGGCTACACGTCAGTCGACTGACTTTTTCATCTCTGGTCATTAGATTTTCCAGCCGTTGGATACGAAATCAAGGGCCTCCAGTTTATCATCAAACTCCACCCCCTGAGCCGCCAGCGACCACCGGCCGAACTGCCAGCCCCCGCCGCCCGCGGCCGGCCCGCCCTCCTCGAAACCACTCCCCACCGCCGGTCC